>NW_016107933.1:278617-294918 GCF_001604975.1 Cebus imitator | reverse complement strand
TTTTTTTTGGTAGAGATAAGGTCTCACTATGTTGCCCAGGCTGGTCTCAAGCTTCTGAGCTCAGGCGATTCTCCCACCTCCACCTCCCAAAGTGCGGGATTACAAACATGAGCCATCGCACCTAGCCTCTTTGATCATTTCTTTGGTGTTCAGTGGAGGTTGACAACTCCCTAAAGATTTTCCTGTTTTTTGCATACAGGGATTTGAATTCTCTGAGGTCCAATCAATTTATTTGGACTCCTGAAAAAAAGTATTGTGGGTTTTCTCCTATGTGTGGAATGTATGAGGCATTCTTCCAATGTGGTTTCTCTTCTGTTGAGTGAGCTGACCTACACCTAAGGTTTTGTCCCATTTGTTGCCCTTGAATTATTTCTCCCATCATGAATTATATGTCCCAGTGAAAATGGAGTTCTGGATTGGAGGCTTATTCCACATTTACACAGTTAAAATTGCAGTGTTCCTCTCTGGGATGAGAGCTCTAAAGCAGAGTAAGATTATGTTTTGACATAAGCTTTACCCACCTATTTATAAGGTCTCACCTGTGGTCCAATGTTTTGAGACTTGTATCGAAGGGCTTCTGTATATTAACCATATTCTTAGGCTTTCTCACTTGGGTGAATCTTCTGACACATTTATTACAGCTTTGCCACATTTCTTAAACTTTTTGCTCTTTAGAAATTTCCCCCTAATTTATCGCATTCATTGCTTGTGATAAAGAGCCCAGGTAACTGACTTTACTCAGTTACTTCCTGTTAAATAAATTTTACTTTTCCCAAAAGTTTGATTTGGGTCTTTGGTTGCTCCTTTATACATTTCATAAAACTTCTTTAAAAATGGAATAAAATGCACAATTCCAAGTGAATCTTCCCATCATTTTATAGAATGAAACTGCTTCACAAATACTCTTTATTGATGCCTTTGTTTCTAAATGAGAAAAATTCCAAACTGTAAATATTTTCCATCCCTTGGGCTTTGATGGGGGAACACTGCCGTAGGATGAACAGCCAGAGTGGAATATTGATGGTTATTACAAGTAGCTTGGGGGGATTTCAAAAATGACGTTCCACCCTGTGGAGAAAAGGCTGAAGAAATGTAAGGGATAGAAACCAAGAAGGAATAAGGCTCTGATAGGAAGAAATTGACCAATTGGATGGAATTCCAAAAGGCAGGCTAGAATATAGAGAGGTAAATTAGCAAAAGGACTGGATTTGGCTAGGTGCGGTGTCTCACGCTTGTAATCCCAGCACTGTGGGAGGCTGAGGTAGGCAGATCACTTGAGGCCAGGAGTTCAAGACCAGCCAGGCCAACATGGCAAAACACCATGTCTACTAAAAACACAAATTTAGCCAGGCATGATGGGACATGCCTGTAATCTCAGCTACTTGGGAGGCTGAAGCACAAGAATCACTTCAACCCGGGAGGCAGAGGTTGCAGTGAGCCAAGAGATTGCGCCACTGCATTCCAGCCTGGGCAACAGAATGAAACTCTGTCTCCAAAATTTAAAAAAAAATTAGAAAAAGGAAAAAAAGGACTGGATTTGACAATTTTAAGCCTTATCACTTCATTTGTGGAGTCTTGTCTTACTCCATTCAGGCTGCTATAAAAGAGTACTATAGACTGGATGGCTTCTGAAAAACAGGCATTTCTCACAGTTCTGGAGGCTGGGAAGTCCAAGAGCAAAGCACCAGTGGATTTGGTGTCTGGTGAGGGCTGCTTCCTTGTTCATAAACGGCACTTTCTTGCTGTGTCCTCATATGGTGTGAAGTGTGAGGGCACCTGGGGTCTCTTTCATAAGGGCTCTAATCCCATTCCTGAGGGCTCTACCTTCATAACCCCCCCAAAGGCCCTACCTCCAAATACCATACATTGGAGGTTAGGATCTTACCATATGAATTTTGGAGCAACATAAATACTCAGCATATAGCAATTACTCTGTCAGAATACCAACTAGGCTTTCTGCTTCTTATATTTTTTCCCTCTTATTCATCCTACACACTAATATAAAAAAATCACCTTTCCATGGCACCATGGTGCTGTGACCCCATTGCTAGGGTCCCAGCCTTTTCCAGGTTGTGATTCATTCTCAAATCTACCTGCAGCCTCTCATAACAGAAATAGTAGAAGGGTATATTAGTCTAGGGGAACATGGCCCCAGGCACTGCTCACTGATACAATCTGCCAGATTAGGTATGATCATAGCTCTCTAATATTGAATTTACCTGTAGTATCAATGTCTGAGTTATTTGTCCCATTCTGGTCTGCAGACAGGTAAAACTTCCAGGGCACACAGACCTTGTCTTGCCCATGCCCTGTGTACTTCTTTAAGTCAGCTTTCACATCTTGACCTTGCACTGTGTCATGGTTAAGGCTTCTTGAGGTCAACTGCAGCTCTGCTAGATGAGTGACTTTGGGCAAGATACTCATTTCTCCCACAGTCACTGGAAGCCAGAGTCCCCTTAATGCACCCTGTAGAGGTGCCCAAATTGCTGGCCCCATAAACCTACCATTGGACCTCCCAGTCCTACCAATCACTGCCCACACAGGCCCCACTCATTAACTCAGCCCACAGCTGAGCAGTCCCAGGACCCCATCTCACACCCAGCTAGCCCTTACTCACTGGCCCCCACAGGCTGCCCATTCATTGTTAGTCCCACATATAGCCTTGGGTGCTTACTCTGTGCTAAGCACCTGGAATACATCAGCAGACAAAACAGACAGGAAATGCTTCCTTCAGGTGACTTGCATCTAATGGTGGAGACACACAATAAACAACATACAAAACTAATAAATAATATTGTATGTTGGAGGGTGACATTCTGTGGACAAAAGAAAACAGCAAAGCAAGGTACAGAGAATAAGGAAGCTGGGGACGATGGCTGCCGTTCTGAATAGGGCAATCCAGTGCAGGCTTCATCTGAAGGAGGTGGGGAGCGAGCCACACGGATGTGTGGGCGACAGGCTCCTGCAGGCAGAGTGGCGAGTGCCAGGCCCTAGGGCAGGGGCCTGCCTGGTGTTTTGGGGATCCAGCAAAGAGAGTGGTATGGAGGAGTAGGGTGAGGGAGGGAGGCAATGCGAGGAAGTCAGCAAAGCGGAGCAGTCAGGGCTCTCCAGAGGACAGAGCCCAAAGGATCAACAGATTAGATATAGATATAGATTAGATAGAGAGGGTTTTGCTCCGAAGGCCTTCAACTGATTGGAAGAGGCCCACCCAAATTATTGGGGGTAATCTCCTTTACCTAAAGTCAGCTGATTGTAGATGTCACCTATATCTACAAAACACCTTCATAGCAACATCTAGATCAGTGCTTGATTGAATAACTGGGTCCCATAGCCTGGCCAGGTGACATATAAAGCTAACCATCACCTGAGGCACTGGCATATGTATATTGCGTGTAGCCCTATAGGCCAAGGCCATTAAAATCATGGACTTTCTTTTGCTCTGGGTAAGATGAGGAGACACTGGAGGGTTTTAATAACAGTTACAGGGTCTGATGAACTAAAACGACCACTCTGGCTACTGTGTTGAGAATGTTTTAGAAACATCTTTTGTCTTTTCAGAGTATATTTTATGCAGAATAGTGTATATTACATGCAGAACAGTGTGGCAGACACCTTTATTCATAGAAGCAACACTTCACAATCATACACCCAAGCTGCACGCTTAGCAACATCTTTTATACATGTGTTTTTAAACAGGGTTTTACGTGCAGAAACAGTGTAGTGGTCACCTTCATTCAATGGACTAATACTGCTCTGAAACATGCACTGCTAGCATTCTTAGAAACATCTTTTTTTTTTTTTTTTTTTTTTTACATTTTTTTTTTTTTTTTTTGCTTTATTTCAGTGGCATGATCTCAGCTCACTGCAGCTTCCGCCTCCCGATTTCAAGTGATTCTCCTGCCTCAGCCTGGGAGTAGCTGGGATTATAGGCACCCACCACCACGCCCAGCTAATTTTTGTACTTTTAGTAGAGACAGGGTTTCACCACGTTGGCCAGGCTGATCTCAAACTCCTAACCTCAGGTGATCCATCCGCCTCAGCCTCCCAAAGTGCAGGGATTACAGGTGTGAGCCACAGTGCCCATCCAGAAACATCTTTTGATGTGTACTTATATTTTGGGAAAAGAATAAAAAGGAGAGAGAAAAGAGGTGAACAGAACTTTGGCAGCCAGAGTGACTAATTCCTGAGATCCATGGTGGTACAGCTTATTGGGTAAGCATTTGGGTTCTATCACAGAGCCTTCACATTTAAAACCCTTCTCTTAACTCTAATGTGATCTTGGTCAAGCTACTTAAGTCAAAGACTCCTTGTCTGTCAAGTAAGTATGATAATCATATCTAGCTGATAGGTAACCATCCACCCCTACAAACTTGAAAGTTTCTATATAAATTTCATGGTATAATGTAGAAAAAATGCACACTGCCTGGCTCATAATGAGTGCTCAGTGAACCTATCTCTCATGCAATAATGGATTAGTATAAAAACCATTAGAAATCTAAGAGAAGTTCATGACTAAAGAAAACCTAAAAGACAAGAAGGACCATGACCTGCTTCTCAAGGAATAACCATTGATGCATCCTTTACCTATCTTATCTTCAACTCAGATGAATTCTGAACAGCTACATAACTATGCTCCCAAGATCCGGTTTATCTCTAACTTCAGGTATCCATGTTTTCCTGCCATAGACTCTTGTAATAAACCTCTTTCCTAATGAACCTGTTTAGTTATGGCATTATCTTCACCTCGCCATCCCAGCCCAACCCCACTGCCTGCTTAAGAAGTTTAAACTATAACCCTGGTGACAACAGCCTCCAAGTTTCATCCTCTGCCTATGTACTCACTGATCAAGAACGGCAGAAGTCATATAACTAGATAAGATTTTTTAAAATCTTCAGTCGACCTCTATGTTTTTAATCAGTAAAGACACTAAAAACTGGGCGATAAAAGATTTGTCTGTATGTATATTACTGAGATGAATTAGCAATTGAACTTCAGGTGATTAAGTACATTTTCCAACTTTGGAATTTCTTCTTCTCTGCAAGGAAAATTAATTGAGAGAGAAAGAAGCAATTTGAAACTTTTCCATTTTCTAACTCTCTGGTAAAATGTATATTGTTATAAAAACTATCTGGAGCTTGGAGATTTGAAATACAAAACCCAAAACCAGGTAATAGCTTCCTCTGTTTTAAGTGCTACCAAGGCCCCCTGCATGAACTGATGGGCCTGTGTGGTCTTACAGCTTCAATTGATGGAAGGCAGGTAGGGCAAGGGGGGAAGGGAGAAGGGAGGGAGGGGAAGGGGGGAGGGAGGGGAAGGGGAAGGGGAGGGGGAAGGGGAGGGGGAAGGGGAGGGGGGAAGGAAGGAAGGACTTCCGCAGGTCTGCTGCCAGTCACCCCTATCAGAAAAGCCTCTGGGTTTTATTCTCAAACTGCTGCCTCTCCAGGGAAAGAGGTCCTTGGGGTCAGCGCTCCGCCTGCCCTTCCCCTGCATCTTCACCCAGGCTCCCAGTTCTCTCACCCCCATGAGGCTCAGCCTCAGGCCTGGCCCAGAAAGTCTGGATCTGAGAAGGGGGTAAGCCAACGAGGGCCGCAGCCTCAGCCTCAACGGTGTCAGGCCTGGGGTCATCTGCGGTTTGCCTGCATGGGACCTTTCCACATCCTCCCTTCTTTGGAGAAAGACCCTGGGTTTTTCCTGTGGACCCCTCTCTCCCACTGTTGGCTCATGTGGTTTGGGTGAACCCCACCTCCTTAGGTTCCAGGTGAGCACGTGGCCCCAGCCCTCTCCACCCACCAACCCCAGGCAGCGCAGACTTTTCCATGAGGTGGAGTAGACACACTGCCTATGGCCCAGAGTGCTTCTAGGGAAATGTTTTCAGTTCTCCTCAAATTGGAAGGAAAAAAATGACCTTTTAGGGTTAAATACCAATGCAGTTGTAAAACAGATTGTAAAATGTTGCACAGTCATAAAATAGTTAAGAAATATAGTGTATATATTTAAAATTTTTCCTGTATATTTTGTTTTAGCCAGGTGTGGTGGCTCACACCTGTAATCCCAGCACTTTGAGAGGCCAAGGTGGGCAGATCACTTGAGATCACAAGTTCAAGACCAGCCTGGCCAACATGGTGAAAGCCCATCTCTACTAAAAATACAAAAAATTAGCTGGGCATGGTGGTGCATGCCTGTAATCTCAACTACTGGGGAGGCTGAGGTAGGAGAATCACTTGAACTCAGAAGGCAGAATTTGTAGTGAGCCAAGATAGCACCATTGCACTCCAGACCAGGTGACAGAACAAGACTCTGTCAAAAAAAAGAAAGAAAAGAAAAGAAAAGACACAAAGCTTTTGGCTGGGGACAGACAGAGCCTGCCCTTCCTGGTGCTGGCCAGTTCTTAAGAGACAGCGAAGACTGAGCTGGGCATGACTTCAATATGCACTAACCACCCAGAGCCGGGCCTCCTCTCTCAGGCTCGCACACCCCAGGAGCACCACTCCACTGCCTTCATCATCCCCGAGTTGGAGACCAGGCACCTAGGGACACACCCTCTCCTTATAGATTAGAGCCCACTGAAACTACTCAAACTAGTCAGTCTCAACTATTCACCCTGCCCTGCCTTTCCCTTAGAAACCCAAAGAAAGGCTCTGGCTTCATGCTTCCCCCCATGCCCCCTGACTCCTGTCATCCTCCTGACCACCCTGGCACCTCGCCTACATGGCCCTGTATGGCCTGCCCTGCCTCCTGTCTCCAGGAATAGTGAGTACACTTTCGTCTTCCCGAGCCTCTCCTCGGCCTCTTTTGGCAGCATCTCATTGACCACCTCATAATAGAGTATAAAACAGGATGGAAGTAAGTTTCATGCAATTTTGTGACGAGTAAATGAATTAATATATGCAAAGTTCTTACAATAGCATCTGGTACTAGGCATGCCCTTAAATGTGAACTGTGAGCCCCAGTGATGGGGGTACAGCTCTTTATATTCCTCAGTGTCAACACTCTGCTTTTGAGGACCACATAGGGTTTCAATGGTCATTGCCAGGGGCTTGGGCCAGGCTGGCTACAGAGAGAAAAACACTTGGAATGCTTCTGGCCATGTCTTAGCGCCATCTAATTAGATAATCAGGTAACAAAAATGCAACTTATACATCTTAGAAAACTGGGCACTTTTCTTATTTTATTTTCAGAAAGACACACTGATAAAAAATTACTGTCAACATTTTTTTAAGGATAGTGATGTGGGTACACAGGGTGGCACATGGAACACAGAGGAAGTGTCAGTGCCACCCAGTGCTGGCACCTGCAGAGGATGACTGTCAGCACCACCAAGAGGTCCTTGAGTGATCAGAATCAACAAAGCCTTGCATTCTTTTCCCCTCACACTGTTATAAAAATATTTAAATTGCCAAAGATATATTTAGCAGGAGTTGAGGTGGGCCAAGAAGTGGGGAGCCCTCCAGCTGCAAGACAGAAGAGGGTGAGAGACTGGTGTCTCCATGGTGTACTGCCAACTGAGCCAGGGCTATAGGGGGAGGGTGGGGCAAAGTGCAAAGGAACAGGAAGAAAAGGAGAGGAATCAGACAGGGGGAGGCTATGGTGTTCTTGGATTAATTCTGAATTACATTGTTTTCTCCACCAAAAGCATTCAGTTTAAAGCAACTTTGTTCCAAGACTCTGAGGTTCGGGCACAGTAACCTGGAAGCCTCAGTCTGCTGCAGGGACAAAGTGCTGTTCTGGAAGCAGTCAATGAATATGGAGGAAGGTAACATTTTAGAGAGGCCACTGTCAAAGCTGGACAAACAGGTAGGCAGGGAGAAAGAACCCAGATGACAAATCAGTCAGCTGGACATGAGGGGCACCCGGCAGAAGATGGGCAGAGGAATCTGAAAGAGGAAATACGAAGCAATTTTTTTTTTCTTTAAAGAGGAGGCAGTTTCGGTGGCTGTTCCCAGAAGCTCATAGAAATGAAGAACCTATCAAAGTCTAGATGCTAATTCCCTTCTCAAACCCTCCCCCTGGGCTGAGTGGAACTGGCACTGGGATGGATCTTAGAAGGCTGAGATGGGAGGAGAGGCCAGGAGCAGCTTCTCTGGCTCTTACCTTTTTCCATGGCCCAGGTGAGGGGTGGGGAGACTGGCTTCACGGGAAGTTCATGGTCGTGGTGTGCCAGAACAGTCTTGTGCACTACATGAAGCAGGCGCAGGCTGGACGTGTAAAGACGGAGCTGCTAAAGGCGGCACATTACCAGGTACCAAGTCTGTCCCTGAAGAGTCCCAAATCATGGTCTTTCATCTTGTCACAGTTGGTTATGCCTACATGGTCATTAGGACTAGAAAAGCAAGGTACAGAATGAACTACTCTTTCTAGGAAATACTGGGTGTTTGGGGATTAACCCAGCTGAAGTTGGGGTACAGAAAACTCCCTCTCAGTAACTGCTGAAATGTCAAACACTGCACAGATCAGCTGGCAGAAAAGATTGTGGCTGAAGAAGTCTTACTGCAGAGTCCTCAGAAATTTACTTTTAGGGGTTGGGCTGGGGCAGGTTAAAATGCCCAGGTAGAGAGCCATATAATCCATGTGAGAAAAAGACTAAGACCCAGGCAATGCTCACTCTCCTAATTGAGAAGGCCATGTAGCAAGCTCACACTCCTATGGTAAAATACAATAAAGCCACTGCCTGGCCAAATACTAGTACCACAAATATATTCAAATCAGCCTAGGCATATCTAATAGGACAGTGACTTACTTTTTGCCTTCCCAGACAGGGATAAGTGAACAGGCACCTCGGAGGACTAAATCCATGAAAACCCAAGCCTGACAGAAGATGAACTCAGGGAGAGTGCACTGTCATCTCAGACGGAGGGGCTTCAGGCTGCACTTATGCCCTGGAGGCATAGTTCCTGGAGCTGTGGCTGAGATGAATGAGACTCGAGCTGGGTGCAGGCCTTCGCCCTGGCTCAGCTGTAGGCACATACCAAGTAGTGGTAGTTCTCATGCATTGATTACAAATAAAACCACCAACCAACTCTGCTTAGAAACGTGCTTCTCAGGGATTCAAGGTAAGGGGTTGGTAGTTAAGACCTGGCACATCACTTGGATAGAGATGAAGGCAGACATCTGTAGCAGTGAACATGATTTTTTCAGATTTGCTCTGGAATCTCAGGGTATCAGCCATGTGAAGCTGCAGATGAACTTCTGTGGACATGGGACACAGACAATCCCAAGAAACCTCTTGAAACAGTGCTTCACATGCAGCTTAATATGGGAGAAAGTCGGAGTTGCTGATCACCTAACAGGAGATGCTGGCCCACAAAGGTGGCCTTTATTAGATGAAGACTGAATTTCGATTACTTGGACTTTGAAGCTGCTGGAAGCTTCCAAGTCTATGTTGTAACCCAGAGCCCACTGAGTTCTACCATGATATAAAATATCCTCTTCTGTAACGTGGGGTGAGGTGCTGCATTCTGAGGGGTCAGCATTGCTCAACTTGACAGACAGCACTTCCACAAACCAGGAACTTGCTTCACTTTCCAGAGTAATTTGCTTGGCCTCCCATCTTCATTGCATGGTATGTTCCACCTTGTGGTAGTGCAGGCTCCTCCATTCCTTGTGGTAGGGAAAGGGAGAGGGCCCCAGCGGCTGTGTGTGTGAAAGAGCACAGATGTTATTTTATCTGTGTGATTTCTACTGAAAGCAATGAAGAATTAAAGATGGTGAAGGAACCCTACCTCCCAGACTACTGTACCACAGACTTTTGAACATGGACATGGCCCTTGCCAGGAAATGTCAATGGTGCTACTGACCACTTCTTGACTCATGGAATTACTCAACATTTTTCTCACCACTGTCAGCATGAGTCCTTAAATAGTGAAAGGCCTAGACGGAGAGAAAATGACCACTTCCAAATGCAAAAGCAGAAATTCAAAGCTGTCTGCTTTCCTATGAATATAGAATTAATACCTCCAGAAACCTAGAAAAAAACAGGGGAAGGACTAGGATGCAGCAGTTTATGCTGAGAGTAGTAAACGTACTCTAATGCAGTAGACACAGTGTACTGTCCAGTGAGGGAGAAGAGAGCGGGTCAGAGCATTCTGAGAACTGGCCTTGGGGCTTTCACCTCTTCTATCAGTTGCACACAGGGAAATGGGAAATGACAAAATGGAGGTGGTTGGGAATACTACAATTTAAGTGAGTGGAATCATTGCACCAGAAGCTGAGCAAGTCCCTGACTGACGTGTAGAGTCACTAAGTATACTACAGAACAACTGGAGGGTAAACGTGGCACAGGCAAGGCCCCTACTTCAGGTACCATCCCAGGGTCAGTCAAGCTGAAGCCCAGTGGAAATGCGTAACTCAAGAATTTTGATCAAGTTTTGCCTTCCAGGCAGAGATTCTAAGTTCTGAAAGCTGTATTTGGGTGTGATATTCAGAATCATGGACTGTGTCTGAGACCAGATCACCACACTCCCCATATGGGGACACCATGCAGACAGTTAGGAGTTGCTAAGTCAGAAGAGGGTCATTTGGGGAAAATAATCTCAAAGGGATTCTACCAGGATGAAGCCAGTGGGCAAGCAGACCAGAGGTATCTGACACTGGATGGTTTGAAGCAGAAGGTAGGAAGCATAATGTAAATAATTATGGGTGACGCATGGTGACTGCACTTTCTTTATACTGGGTGTCAGTGGTCTGGGTGAAGAGAGGACTAAGGTTTCCATTAGAGGTGGCAACTCAACTCTCTTATGTAAGAGAATCTAGTAGAGTGAAATGCTTGTAGGTCATTTTGACTTTTTGTTCTTTTGCTTCTCAACTTTAATTTTTATAATTTCGTAGTTTCTCTAATAGTCAAGATGTAATTTGATAAACCAATTTTAATGCTGTTAATTGTTAATGAAGCTCCATTTTGGTTCTGATAGTTGGCAATTCAGACTAATGAAACAGTGCTGCTACTTGAGGCAGTATTAAAGAATGAGTAGTGTCTGCCATTCTTAAATGCCCAAACCCCATGACACTGTGAAACTTGACCCTCAGTCAATAAAGTGACTATCTTGATGCAAGCTTTCATAGTTACTCTCTAGAATGGATTATCTTACATTCAATAATTAATTTACTCAGTCTCAAAGGTCTTCCATACAAACTACATTCATATCACTTTTCTCCAATATGATGTCTCTGATGCTGAATGAGGTTTGCAGTCTGGTTAAAAGCTTTCCCACATTTATTACATTTATAGGGTTTCTCTCCTGTGTGAATCCTCTGATGCTGAGTAAGGTGGGTGCTTCGGATAAAGGCTTTCCCACAGATTTTACATTTGTAAGGTTTTTCTCTAGTATGAATTCTCTTATGTTGGGTAAGGGCTGAATGGTCACTAAAGGCTTTTTCACATATATTACATGTATAAGGTTTTTCCCCAGTATGTATTCTCTGATGTTGGGCTAGTGCTGATTGGTCCCTGAAGGCTTTCTCACACAAACCACATCTGTAAGGTTTCTCTCCAGTGTGAATTTTCCGATGTCGTGCAAAGGATGAATTATCCCTGAAAGCTTTCCCACATTCATTACATTTATAAGGTTTCTCTCCAGTATGAATTCTCTGATGTTCAGTAAGAGAAGAGTTTACCCTGAAGGCCTTCCCACATTCGTTACATTCAAAGGGTTTCTCTCCAGTGTGAATTCTCTGATGCTGAAGAAAACTTGTACTCTGATTAAAGGCTTTCCCACATTCATTACATTTATAGGGTTTCTCTCCACTGTGGATATTCTGGTGTTTGGTAAGATGTGCCCTGCATACAAAGGCTTTTTCACAAATGTTACATTTAAAAGGTTTCTCTCCAGTATGTATTCTATGATGATGGGCAAGGTGTATATTTCGGATAAAAGCTTTTCCACATAAATTGCATTCAAAAGGCTTCTCTCCAGTATGAATTTTCTGATGGTAGGTAAGTGAGGAGCTCACTGAGAAGGCCTTGCCACATTCCTTACATTCATAGGGTTTCTCACCAGTGTGAATTCTTTGGTGATGGATAAGGTGCGTACTCTGGTGAAAGGCTTTCCCACATTCTCTACATTCATATCTTTTCTCTTTAATATGAATTTTCTGATTTGTTGTTTTTTCATTATGAATTTTCTGATGTTTATTAAGAGTTGAACTCTTAGAGAAGACTTTTCCACACTCACTACACTCAAAAGCTCTTTTGCTGGGTTGAAGTCCCTGGCTTTGAGCACTATGAAGAGATGAGCTCATAGTGCTCCCAGAATCATCACATTCCTGTTCACCGATCCCAGATGGGGTGTTTGTGTGAGTGAGTGCCGCTTGCTGCAAACTGATCCCCTGGCCTCCACATTGCCACTTGAACAGACTAGCACATTTCCAGTAACTACTGCTACCCAATCTTTCGTTTATTGTCCATTGATCCAATTCTTCTTCGGGAATCTGTGCCTTCAGAGTAGACATCTTACGGACAGGCATAGTCATCCAGTCTGAAAGACGTTAAAAATAAAAAGGTCCGTAGTAAAACATTTGCATGGGACAAGATGATAAGCCTGTTCATAATGCTAACAGAGAGTTGTACGCTTTTCTGTTAGTCCATTCTTTTACCCTCTTTTCTGTCCTTTCTTACTGTTACTTCAGAAAATTTTCTGAAAGTATAACAGTAAGAAAGGACAGAAAAGAGGGGTAAAGAGGGGATGATGGCAGGGGTTGATCTAATGTGTAATATATGAGGCAGGAGAACTTGGAAGCATGATCTTAGAAGTCACAGGCCTCAGTTAGAATTGAGTACAATGCATATTTTCTTTGTGATAATAGAGAAGTTATCTTATTTCCTAAGCCTCAAAAAAAAAGAAAAAAAAAAACATAAAGACCACATAATGCTCACAGACAAGAAAAAAAGTACCCTGTCTATTCAAAGAGATGGTTTTTAAAACAACTCAGGTGTGGCCTTAACAAGCTACTGAAAACAGCAGTCAACACTTGGTAGGAAGAAAACCTTGACTCCAGAGCAATTACTAAAATCAAGATATAGGCTCATTTGAGCATTCAGATGAATAATAAAAAGCTAGGCTGCTGTACAGGCTGTGTGAAATGCTCATATCTACTAAAAATAATAATAATAATAAGGACCTCCTATTGCTTGTGAGGAAACAATGTCTCCAAACCCATATGAATAATGTGACCCCTATAGGAGGAAAATGTGCCATGAGATATTTTGGGGCAAAGTTATCTCAGGATAAACATTGCAGCTGTAAGCACTGCCGGCAAGGTCATAGTAGACTTTCTCAGGGCAAACAGGAAAGGGGCTAAAATGTAATACTAAGGACTAGATTCTAAACACAGATGATGCAAAATTCATGAGAAATCCTAGAAAAGCCATCCTTATTACTTCCTTTCCCCGCTTGCTCCAGAAAATCTTTAAAAGGCCCTTTTGGTATTATTTTAGAATCAAAGAAACAAACCTCTTTACTTATCAAGAAAAGAAAGGTAAAAAGGCACATTTCAAGACTAAAATCCTGTTGAGCTCAGAATTAATATATCCTTGTTCAAAACAAAGAACGGTCAAAGTTAAACATCAGCATTGCCAAATGTCAAAATGTTAAGGACTACTTTCACTTCTGGCCCAAATAGAGTAGCCTGTGGCAGACTAACATTTCTACAGAAAACAACTAGGAAATCTGAACTGAAAAAAGTTATCTGTCTGAAGGCATGAGAAGTCACCCAGACAGACTTTATAGTCTAATATTTGGGAGAGAATGAAAATATAGAGAGGTGATCCTAATACTCAGTGGCTTGTTACTCAATTTACTGAATTCTTAAGCTTTACAGGACAAAAGACTAAAGTTAAGCAGATATCCAGAATTTTCTATAGTATTTTGGTACTACAGAAGCAGGACCTTCCAAGGAGAGGTCATAGTAGACATGTGAAGCTCTCAGCTGTGACTCCTGCAGGGCTACAACCTAGTAGTAGGGGCAAACGAACAGTTGACAAAGCTTTATAAACATTGTGACCAACCTCCAGCTATTACAGCCCTTTGGTTAGTCGAAGAGGTTTGCTTACACTCTTGCTGCTAGCAGGGAATTTAAATTTTCTCTGGAGGAACAACATCTAGACCTTGGCTTTTCTTCACACATAGTGTCAGGGACTCAATAAAAGTCAGCTGTGCTAAGAAATTGAATGAAGGGGAAATAAAACAGACAATAGAAAAAGAACTGCAGAACACAAATAACAGAGTTATCAGATGTGAACATTAAAACAGCCGGGATTAATATGTTCAAGGAAAGAGGAATGAGAATTACAAGAAAGAACTGGAACAGAAAAATCAAATTGAAATCCTAGAACTGAGAAATACAAAAACTGAAATTATGAATTCAGTAGATTTTTAACAAGATATCAAACACAGCAGAAGAGAGGAATAGTGAGCTACAAAAATACATAAGCAGAAAATATCCATAGTAAAACATGGCTAAAAAAATAAACATTTTTAAAAAGAGAGAGGTTGAAAAATGAACTCCGAGAAGCGCTATAAGCTCCAAGGATAACTACAAAGAAAATTCACCTAGGCACCTCACCTAGGCATACTGAAAGCCAAAGATTACCTTAAAGTTGCTTGAAAAAAAATTATACATTACCTTTCAAAAAGCATAAATAAGACTGGCAGTGTCTTCATGAAAACAATGGCACCCAGAAGACAATGAAGTAACATGTGAAGTGAAAGAACCTAACTGCCAAACTAGAATTCAACACACAGAGAAAATATCTCTAGAAAGTAAACATGAACTAGGTATTTCCATAAAAATAAAAACAGATTGTGTCACCAGCAGATCTACATTAAAAGAAACACAGATGTGTTCCAGGCAGAAGAAAAATAATTCCACGTAGAAATATGAAAATGTAAGAAGGCATGAAAAGCAATGGAAAAGGTAAATATGTGGATAAAAATACTATTGATTATATGTGACAATAATTATGATGTCTTAATGAATTGCAAATATATGTGGAATTAAAATGTGTAGCAAAAATAAAAATAGGGGCCGGGCGCGGTGGCTCAAGCCTGTAATCCCAGCACTTTGGGAGGCCGAGGCAGGTGGATCACGAGGTCAAGAGATCAAGACCATCCTGGTCAACATGGTGAAACCCCGTCTCTACTAAAAATACAAAAAATCAGCTGGGCATGGTGGCGCATGCCTGTAATCCCAGCTACTCAGGAGGCTGAGGCAGGAGAATTGCCTGAACCCAGGAGGTGAAGGTTGCGGTGAGCCGAGATCGCGCCATTGCACTCCAGCCTGGGCAACAAGAGTGAAACTCCATCTCAAAAAAAAATAATAAAAATAAAAAATAAAATAAAATAAAAATAAAAATAGAAGGATGAAAATGCTGTTAATTATTAAAGTAGTACCAATGTCTAGGAATTATTAAAAATAAAATTTTATTTTGGACAGTAATAAGCTGGTTTTACTTTTTAGCATTAACAATAAAAGACTAGGTAAAGAAGGTTAATTAACAAGCTAATACACAGTGAAAATGGCACAATAAAAATATGTAATACAATAGAAGGCAGGAAAAAAGACAAGGCATTCAAAGCAAGTAAATAAAATATAAAATAAATAATAGGATAGTAGACATAAAATCCCATACATAGTAGCTTAACTAAGTTATTTTTTAAAACTAAGATTGTGAGACTAGATAAACAATAAAACATAATTGAATATCACTTAGAAAAGAAATACCAAAAATGTAGATACTGAAATAATAAAAGAATTTAAAATGATATACAAAAGAAAGGTGCTATATCCAGAGTAATATAAGAGCAATCACACAATATTTGAGAAAATAGACTTTAAGGTATTTTATATAGACAAAAGGGTTAATTCCCCAGGAACATACAACAAATTTTCGTTTGTATGCACACAACGTAACTTTAAAAATGTATAAAGTAAAAATAGGGAAAACAAAAGGAAAAATAGACAAATCAATAATCATAGTGAGAAATGTTCATTTGGCACCCTCAATGACTCAGAAATCAAACCACTAAAAAAGGAAGGGGGCTGGCTGGGCATGGTGGCTCCTGCCTATAATCCTAGCACGTTGGGAGGCCGAGGCAGGCAAATCACCTGAGGTTGGAAGTTCGAGACCAGCCTGACCAACATGGTGAAACTAAAAATATAAAATTAGCTTGGCGTGGTGCTACATACCTGCAATCCCAGCTACTCAGCAGGCTGAGGCTGGAGAATCGCTTGAACCCTGGAGGCAGAGGTGCGGTGAGCCAAGATTGCACCATTGCACTTCAGCCTGGGCAAATAAGAGCAAAACTCC
>NW_016107933.1:274707-276276 GCF_001604975.1 Cebus imitator | reverse complement strand
AAAAAAAAAAAAAGAAAGAAAAAGAAAAAAAATAAAGAAGAAAGAAAAAGAAAAGGAAATGATCTCAACAACCCAATAAACAGATTTGACCTCAAATTCTCAATTCTCCCCCATTAAGCTACACTTTCAGGCCAATTCCTATCCAAATTCCAGCAGGAATTTTGTGAAAATTGAATAGCCAATTCTAAAATTCTAAAAGAAAAGAAAAGAACAAAACTAGAGAATTTACATCGCCAAGTGTAAGGCTCATTATAACGCTAGAGTAATTAAAGCAATGTTGTGTTGGCACAAGATTAGATTAGAATGAAACAGAACAGAGTCTGTACACAGAGTAGAAACAAATCTGTACACAAATGAACAATGGAACAAATTATAGAACCCAGAATCAGACTCAAGTACCTCATGCAGTCACCTCATGTATGACAAAGGTGACAGTGCAGTACAATGGGGAAAAGATGGTCTTTTTAGCAAATGATCCTGGGTCAACTGGATACCCATATAGAAAATAATGAATAATAAATCTTCCACATGGACAGTAGACCTAAGTATTTAAGACAAAATACTAGAGCTACTATAGGAAAACACAGGTCTTCATGGCCTTAAGATGTTCTAAATAGAACACAACAAGCATTCACAATAGGCAGAAAAAAAAAAAAAAAGACTTCTGATGAATTCAGGTATCTCAAAATTCAGAATTTCTATCTATCAAATGACATCATTATCCAGAGTGGGAAACAATATTTACAACGCATATATATGACAGAGGATTCTACATTTCAAGTATACAGCCCTATAAGCCAGTAACAAAAGATCAGACAACAAAATGGAAAGTAGGGGGAAGATTTACAGATATTTTATAAAAGAAGATATTGAAATACTAAAAATTAAAAGATCAACTTCAGTTATAACCATACATCCTCTAGAACGGTAGAAAAAAAATTTTAATGATAATACTAAGTGTATAAGAGATGCTATGGAAATCTCGCATTACACTGGCAGGAGTATATATTTGTATAACCACTTTGGAAAAGTATTTGGCTATGTCCATTAAAGTTTGCATATGCACAATTATAACACTCCTAGCTATTTAATCAAGAAAAATGTGTACATATGTTCTCTAAAAGTTGCACAAGAAATGTTCATAATGGTACTATTTATAATAACTCTAAGTAGAAATAAACCAAACATCTAGCAACAGTAAAATGTACAAATAATAACAAGTTTACATGGCAAAACATTATACAGCAAGAGAATGGACCAACTATTGTTCCAAGTGACAACAAGGATGAATCTCAAACATACTGTTGAAAGCAAGAAGCCAGGCCAGGTGTGGTGGCTCATGCCTGTAATCCCAGCACTTTGGGAAGCCAAGGCAGGTGGATCACGAGATCAGGAGTTTGAGACCAGCCTGGCCAATATGGTGAAACCCTGCCTCTACTAAAAAACACAAAAATTGGCCAGGCATGGTGGAGCGCAGCTATAGTCCCAGCTACTCGGGAGGCTGAGGCAGGAGAATTGCTGGAACCCAGAAGGTGGAGGTTGCAGTGAACCAAGATCACTCCACTGCAC
>NW_016107933.1:225236-274168 GCF_001604975.1 Cebus imitator | reverse complement strand
AAAAAAAAAAAAAAAAAAAGATTTTATCAAGACAGGAGTCAAATGTATCTTGGTTTGACCACACTGAAAAATTAATGAGGTGTGAATTAAGCCAGTTCAGTAAGACTGGACTTACTGGCACTGATTTAGCCTGCAGTATGAAAGAGCACTCTGGTATGAGCAACTCAGTCACACTCACAGGGTACCAAGTCACTTTAGGGTAGGCTGAATTGAGAGGCTATAGCCTATGGGAAGAGATGGCCAGGGGCAGACCTGTGTTACTTATAGTTAAATGATTACAAGCTTGCTTTGCTTTTCATATACCAAGATTTGTGCCACGGATCATATCCAAACTATGGTGCAGTAAAATGAAAGCAGAGATCAAGCGTAACAGGAGGCCTATGGTGAGGACTGTCTGAGAGCACCCTGTAACCGCGGAACACTGCGGTATGGTTGCAGAGCAGAAAAGAAGCTGCTCTGGTCCCACAACTCTTCCCAACACAGTGTGTGTGAGGACCTCGTAAAGGAAGCTTATGCAAAAGACTCTGGGAAATAATGCAACCTCTGCTCACAAGACTTAGGAGCTGGGAGCTGGTAAGGCTGGAAGGCCTTAAAAGGCAGAGATCACCGGATCACCATAGGCTCTGCCTGTGTTCTCAGAATATGGAGCAATTCCGATTGCTCTGTGTCTACAATGCTCAGGAGAGAAAAGTCCCTTGATGCACTGTATGCGTTCAGACCTTATGGGCCTTATCTGCTGTGCCTCTCTTGCCAAAACACCTGGAGAGACAATGGGTGGTAAAATCTGTGTCCTTAGTTAGCATTTCTTAGGAGAACCATGTTTGCTGTTGAATGCTGCAAACACATGCTCTTCCTCAGGCTATCTTCCTCTTCAACCCCCTGCCCCTGACAGCCTGCAAGATTAACAAGATAATGTATCCAATAAAAGCACATGAAGCCTAGAGCTCAAGGCCAGCTCGGATCAGCCCGCACTTGGATCACACAGCGGGAGTGAATTGGACCCCTGGACCCATGCTGTAAAATTCTAATCTTGTGTCTTTATTTCTTTTCTCACTCCCTCGTCACTGCAGGGACATGGGGCACCCAAGTACAGGGTTGGGCTGGTTCCCAACAATAGCCCTACCTGCATTGGTCCATATTTAAAAAAAAAAAAAAAAAAAGGCCAGGTGCGGTGGCTCACACCTGTAATCCCAGCACTTTGGGAGGCCAAGGTGGGTGGATCACAAGGTCAGGAGTTTGAGACCAGCCTGACCAACATGGTGAAACCCAGTCTCTACTAAAAATACAAAAATTAGCTGGGCGTGGTAGTATGCACCTGTAATCCCAGCTACTCTGGAGGCTGAGGCAGGAGAATCACTTCAACCTGGGAGGTGGAGGTGCAGTGAGCCGAGATCGCAGAATTGCATTCCAGCCTGGGTGACAGAGTGAGACTCCATCTCAAAAAAAAAAAAAAAAAGCTTTAAAATACTTAATGTACTTAAGAGTTTGAAGTGGCATATAAGTACTATGTTCCAAGCCTCCTATACAATGTAGCTAAGAGGTCTACAAACACTGGGAGGGACCAAACACTAGACCAATTCACTCTTCAATCACTGAAAGTTTCAAGAATTGGTCCTATCAATTTCATCTGGAAGTGGAAGTTAGGATGGATAAAATAAGGAAGACTGGTTTAAGGTCAGTTTACCCTGCCTGTAGGTGTCTAGATCCTCTTCCCAACTCAAGGGAACTAGGAGATTTGCCCTTTCTCAAGGTGGCAATTTTTTTTTTTCAGAAGAGAACAAAGAAAGCTGGTCTAGACCAAAGACACCTGGGGCCAGAGAACTGTGACAAGACTGAAACCCCACTTACCCATGCAGAGCTTCCAAAAGGACGTTCGTCTTCCCACTGTTAGTTTGGTAGGCAATGAAGGATTACTAGGTAGCTGAGGAAAGCCTCTAACAAGAAAGAAATACCAAATCATCAAACAGAAAACTAGAGAAAACTGACCCAATGATGGGAAAAGAAAATGTTTTTGAAAATCATTATCTTCAATGTAAGATATTTTAACTGTAAAACAGGAATAAGAGTTTATCTTTTTAAAAGGCAGTATTTGGAGAAACAAGAGTTCTTGGAAATTAAAAATGATTAGAGAATTCAAAAAGGAAATAGCTACTTCTGTAAACAATTAGAAAACCAGAAAAAAGTATGAAATGACTGCTTTTAGGTAAATGACAAATGGTGGTCGAGGATGGTGGTCCCTGAGAGAAGGAAAACAAGCCAGGTAAGACCTATGGATGCCCCAGGGTAGGTCCTGGAAGCAGGCTCCAGGTCATGGCACAGGACCAAAACAGAGCCCAGGATCTCAATAAATTGAGAGGACAGAGATCAGGGTTCGGGAAGGCCGTGGCTGTGATCTGCGAACCATCAAAGAGAAGAAAGACACAGAAACTGAATTTATAGTTTAAAACTGTCCCACAAGTCTTCTGCTCCTGGCCAAGAATATGTCACTGGTTCTGCCAAATATCTAATGGAGAAATAACAGTATTTTGAGACAAAATTTCTCAGAAAACAGAAGGAGAAATTTCCCAATTCATTTTGTGAGACCAACGTTACTCTGAGACCAGAGACAGAGATGTCATAAGGAAAGGAAACTATAGACTCATATCACTCATGAAAATCAATACAAAATCTTCAACAAATTGTTCACAAATCCAATTCAGCAATACTTAAAAAAGATAGTAAGTGAAAACTAAGTTACGTTTATCCCAGAAATACAACTTTCACTTGGTCCTTAAAAACCAACATAATTCATTATACCAACCACAGCATCATCTTAAGGATTGAGAAAAACATTAAACAAATATTTAGTACAAATTTGTGATAAAACTCTCATATCAAACCAGAAATGGGTATAAACGTCCTCAACCTAATAAAGAGTATTTACAAAAAGCCTACAGATAACATCATACTCAATGGTGAAAGACTAAATGCTTTCCCGCTAAGATAGGGAAGAAGGCAAGGCTGCCCCGCTACAGCTACTACTCAACTTTGTGAAGGAGGTCCTAACCAGTGTGATAAGAAGCAACCAGATCTCACCTACATGGTTGTGGGAATACAAAATGGAATGGTCACTTTGAAAATAGTTTCACAGTTTATTACAGAGTTAAACACACACTTGGTATACAACCAGCAATCCTCCTCCTAGGCAATTACCCTAGTGGGAACATATGCCCACAAAAACAAAACATGTAAACTATCCACAAAAACTTACACAAGAATGTTCATAGTGGCTTTAGCCCAAAACTGTAAACTCAAATGCTCACTAGTGATGAATGGATGAGCAAACTGTGGGATCTGGATGAGCAAACAGCAGAAGGCTACTCAGCAATGGCAAGGAACTGCTGACACTCAAAACAACAGGGAGGAACGTCAAAGACATGATGCCAATGAAGAGACCAGACAGAACATGCACTATGCAACTCCATTCATATGAAATCCTGGAGAAGGGCGCTCACAGTGGTAGCAAGTAGGTCAGTCGCAGCGAGGGACTGTGAGAAGGGGAAGGAATTAACGGCCAAGGGGTAAGAGAGAACTTTGGGGATAAGAAAAATGTTTTTTTCCTTGATTTTCTGATGGCTACAAACTGTAGACATTTGTCAAAACTGATCAAATTTTACACTTCAAATTGGTGAATTTTATTCCATGTAATTGTATTTTGATGAAGCCGAGTAAGAATTATGTTAAAAAACCTCAGTAGAAGAGTTGGAAGATAAAGTTCTGGAAACCTGTCAAAAAGCACATACACAAAATAGCATAAAAGATGGGAATTTCAATAATCAGAGAAAAAATTAGAATGGTCTACAGTGTCCAATATTAGTGTCAAGCATTCCACAAAGAGAAACAGAAAAAAATTGAAGCTGGAAATAAAAAAATAATAGAGAAAATGTCCTACAGCCAATGGGCAGGAATTTTATTTATTTATTTTTATTTTTTAAGACACAGTTTCACTGCTGCCCAGGCTGGAGTGCAGTGGTGCAATCTCAGCTCACTAAAACTACCACCTCCCAGGCAGGTTCAAGCAATGTGCCTCAGCCTCCTGAGTAGCTGGGATTACATGCTCCCACCACCACATCCGACTAATTTTTGTATTTTTAGTAGAAACGGCGTTTTGCCATGTTGGCCACACTGGTATTGATCTCTTGACCTCAAGTGATTCACCTGCCTCGGCCTCCCAAAGTGCTGGGATTACAGGTGTAAGCCAACACGCCTGGCTGGGCAGGAATTTTAGATGGAAAGGCTCACTAAATGCTCAGGCAAAGGCTCATCAATGCTCTGTGGATAAAAATAGAACCCCAACAGGGAACATCATTGGGAAACTTAAGGTCACTGGAGTAAATGAGAAGATCTTGAAAGTTTTCAAAGAGGAAAAACAGGTTATAAATAATTAAGAAACAGTGATTTCAGATTTCTTAACAGCAGCCTGAGGTCCAGAAAACAATGGAGTAATGTCAAATTTCTGAAGGAAAATGATTTCCAGTCCTGAATTGTATCCAGTCAAATGATCCATAAGGTGTCAGAGAGGAAAAAAGACATCTACAGACAAGCTAAGCTACAAAATATTTATTTCCTTGCATCCTTCCTAAAGAAGCTACAAGGAGATGTGTGCCACCAAAGGGAGAGAGCAAACCATGAAAGAAGACACGGGACACAGTGAACAGCATAGTGAACTGCGCAGAAGAGAAGGGGATTCTCAGGATGCCAGCTGGGCACCAGATGCAGAAGGCCCAGCCTCCTAGAATGGAGGTCAGAAGGCTCTAGAAAAGATAAAGACAATGAGAGAAGGGCTGAGATCAAATTAATGACAATAAAAACTAAACTAAGAACCAATGAACTCTAGGAATACATTGCTTAGTGTTTAAGAATGTAAAAACACTGACTATTGATTAAATGAAAGCTACACTACAACCGGGTGGACAGGGAATGGAAAGTACAGTAGGCAGGAGTAGTTGAAGGGGCAGAAGGTGAGTTTAAGCCTCACTTTTTATAGAAAGAATTCAATATGTAATGTCTAAAACTGAAAAGTCAAGAGTTAGCAATACAACCATGCGACTTGGAGAAATGGAAGCAAATATATCAAATAATCAGCTAAAAGAAGAGAGAGTGGTTACTTCTAGAGAGGGGAAAATGGGGAAATGGGGGGAGAGAGCCACCACTGTTCACTACAAACCTCGTAGAGTTTCATTAAATGCCTGTATTACTTTGATTAAAAATAAATGCTTAAAAGAAAGAAAAAGGGGGAAAAAACAGAATAAACTCCAAAAAAGTTGAAGGAAATAGTGAATAGCAAAAATTAAAATAAACACAAATAGAAAGGATCAGCAAAGTCAAATGTTTATTCTTTTAAAAGTCCTAAAAAAGGACAAACTTTTGACAACACACAGAAAAGAAAAAGGTAAATGTAAGGCCGGTTGCCTCGCCGGGAGCTCAGACACACCCATCCCTCTCCACACCTGAAAATTACCTCACGAGAATCTGCACTCAGCATCTAGCTTTGCCACGCCCACCTCTGCACTCAACACTAAACTCTGCACTCGGCACCTAGCCAGCCATTGGAAAACCCCGCCAAAATTTAAAAGAAGCCCCGCCAAAACCTGCCCAATAGCACATTGCCCCGTCCAGCCCGCTCACCGGAAATCCCGCCTACCTACCTATAGCAGCTTGCCACGTCCACGTCCTGTTTCTCCACAGCCAGTCAGAGTGCCTTCCCTCCCTATATAACCCCATGCCCAGAAGAGTCAGGCGTGACTTCCCTGGCCTCTTTCCCTGGGACCATGGAACCTCGCCTGGGAGCTGAATAAATTGGCATCTAATGGTTCTCATGCAGGCATCAGTTTCCTCATTTTAAACTTGGCAATAAACCTTTCAGAGAATAAACCTTACAAGTGGTGCCAAAACCCGGGAGGAGTTCTAAGACCCCTCCTGGGGGAAACTGACTTCTTCATCTGAAGCCAGACCAGGGAACCGCTCCACCACAAGGTAAGACTCCTGTTGCCCACAGCCTCTCCCACTGCCTGCCTCATAGACTCCCTGCTCATAATCACGGCCGCTTCAGGGACTCCTTCTCATTTCTCGCGGTGGGCCCAGGGCCCCAGCCTTGTCCCGAGGACCTGAGCATAGAGGAGATGTCCCTACACTCTTGTCCTCTCCCTGTGAGGGGTTTCTCAGGGTCAGGATTCTGAGGGAGACATCCCCAACTTCCTGAACCCTCTCGTATTCTCCAGTGTTCGGAAGTGCAGTCTGGGACACCTTCCAAACATCTCCGCAGTAGCCACCAAGGTTTGGGTATTCAGAAGCCCTGTTTGCAGACCTGGGCCCTGCCTAACAGCAGGATCAAATCCCCCGGCTTACAGCACTAAAACATTTATCTCAAATCAGCCTTTCGGCACATAAGCTCCTGTTAATTAAGAAACCGTACTTTTGGTTTCTCATCCTAATCCCGAGCGAGCGAGTGAGTTTATGTGTAGTCCCACGGCCTGACAGCTACAGGGCTTGTGTGGGCCTCAACCTGCGGTTCCACGGGGACATCATAAGGCATAATGGTGATTCACCTCAGGAAACTGAAGGTGACCAGGCCCGGGGGTTATACGGATACACCTTAGCCAAGACACCCTGAAACATCCCTTCGGGGACATGGCCGGGAAGGCATCAGACTGGTCTCCCATCTGGGGGGCACCCACACTTTGTCCATCAATCCTATATGTGGTTTTGTCTCAGATAGCCCTAGCCCTGTCTCTTTTTATTTTCTTTCTCATCATAATTGTTGCCACCTGTAAATTCTCTAGCCACCCTACCCTGAGAAAGGAGTATTCCCCCCTGGGAAAGGAGTACTTCTGCCTGCGTTGGGTATAATATCTTTCCATATTCCTTTCTTACCCCTAACTACCCCACAAGAAGATGAACCATGGGCAATCAGAAATCCCACCCAGACCCTAAATCGCCATTAGGGTGCCTAGTCCAAAATCTACCCAAACTGGGTCTTTCCATTAAAAAGAAGAGGCTGCTTTTCCTCTCTACCGTGGCTTGGCCACAGTATCCCCTAGACAACCAGTCTAAGTGGCCTCCAGAGGGCACACTTGACTTTAATGTCCTGACAGACTTAGACAACTTCTGCCAAAAGAACAGTAAATGGTCCGAGGTCCCTACATGCAGGCTTTCTGGTACCTTCACTCCCGCCCTGCCCTCTGCTCCTCCTGCACCACCGCCCAGGTTCTACTGGCCAAGGAAACTTCCTCATCACCCTCTGCTCCTCCACCCTTCTCTTCCTCCCTTTCCGACCCCAACCCGCCTGAAGAACTCTCCTTTCCATTCGCCTGACCTACTGACCCCCCGCCTTATGCAAAACCTCAACCCCCTCCTGCTCCTCCTCTTCCTGATCCCAACTTAGCCTCTCCTGTTAGTGCTCACACCTGCTCACACTGTACTCTCAACAACGAGAATCCTCTCCTATGCCCTGCATGTTCCCTTCTCCCTCTCTGATCTATCAGCCATTGAAAAATGCCTAGGGTCATTCTCTACCAATCCTATGGCTTATACCAAAGAATTTCATTACTTCACCCAGGTGTACGACCTTACCTGGCATGACACTACGTAATCCTGTCCTCCACCCTTACCCCAGATGAGCGTGACTGCCTTCTTACAGTGGCCTGAACACACACTGATCAGGTACATCTCACAAACAATCAAATGCCAGTAGGCATGGCGGCGCTACCCAAGGCCGACCCTAATTGGGACTATCAAACTGGCAAGATGGCCATCGCCGCCGAGACCAAATGCTACAGTGCCTCCTAGCAGGCATGCAAAGCACAGCTCAGAAGGTAGTTAATTATGACAAGTTAAGGGAAATAACTCAGGGTCCTGATGAAAACCCAGCCACCTTCCTTAACCGATTAACTAATGCTATGATCCTCCATACCCGGCTGGATCCAGCCTCCCTAGCAGGGGCTACAGTCCTAACCACCCACTTCATCTCCCAGTCAGTGGCTGATATAAGGAGGAAACTTAAAAAAGCTGAGGAGGGCCCCCAAACTCCCATACAAGACCTGGTAAACCTGGCATTTAAAGTTTTTAATGGCCAAGAGGAAAAAGCTGAGACCACCCGCCAGCCCCGTTTACAGCAAAAGGTAGGCCTCCAAACCCAGGCTCTTGCAGCAGCCCTGAGGCCAGCAGTCTACTAAGCACCTGGTGGAGGGGTCCATCGAAACCCTTCCAAAATTCTTTTAGGGCCCTGCCTGGGCCCTGTTTTAAATGTGGCCAGGAGGGACACTGGGTGCGGCAGTGCCCCTGTCCTCATCCTCCTCCCAGACCTTGCCCAAGCTGCAAACAGACTGGACACTGCAAGGTTGACTGCCCATCCCAGGCTGCAGGCTCATCCCCCACATCTCTATGTGGAAGGCAGGCCGGTCCGCAGGAAGCAGTCCCTCCACTTGAACTTCTCGGCCTTCTGGACGACAGATGCAGCCCGGACTCGAGGACCCCCATCACCCTCGCCGAGCCCAGAATAACGCTGCAGGTAGCAGGTAAGTCCATTTCCTTCTTAGTGGATACGGGGCTACATATTCTGTATTGCCTTCCTACTCATGACCTAGCATATCTTCCCAGGTTTCAGTCAGGGGAATTAATGGAAAGCCTTCCTGTCCTAACCAAACTCATCCCTTAGCCTGTGTCCTTGAGGGACATCCCTTCTCCCACTCCTTTCTAATCTTACCTTCATGCCCAGTCCCTTTAGGACGAGACATTCTCTAAACTGTGGGGACCACTCTCCAACTCACTGGCCCCCCACACTCAAGCCCATCACCAGCCCACCTCCTCTTGCCACTCTTAACCAACACCACGCCCTGTCTTAACCCTTCGCCTGAACCCCCTATTCCTCCTAAGCCAGTCAATCCCTCGATATGGGACACCTCCAAGCCCATAGTGGCCAGACATCACACACCAGTTAAGATACTTCTAAAAAATCCTACCCACTTTCCCTCATGTCTTCAGTTTCCCATCTCAAAAAACCCACTGTCAAGGCCTAAAGCCTATCATTACCTGACTCCTAGCCCAGGGATTCCTTATCCTCACCAGTTCCCCCTGTAATACTCCTATCTTGCCAGTCCAGAAGCCGTCTGGCGACTACTGCCTAGTTTAGAACCTACACCTTATCAACAAGGCAGTGGTACCCCTCCACCCTGTGGTCCCCAACCCATACACCCTATTATCCAGCATTCCCTCCACTACCTCCCATTTTACAGTTCTTGACCTCAAGGATGCCTTCTTTACCATTCCCCTACACCCTGAGTCTTACTTTCTCTTTGCCTTCACCTGGACTGATCCAGACACCAGCCTGTCGCAACAGCTAACCTGGACAGTCCTGCCCCAGGGATTCAGAGACAGCCCCCATATTTTCAGACAAGCGTTAGCAGCTGATCTTAGCTCCTGTCCCCTTCGACCCAGTCTCCTTCTTCAGTATGTGGATGACCTGTTACTTTGTAGCCCCTCCCTCTCCCTGTCTCAGCAGCACACTGCCACTCTCCTTAACTTTCTGGGATCTCAAGGGTACTGGTTATCTCCCTCTAAGTCACAGTTATCAGTCACCTCGGTAGTCTACTTAGGCATTCGCCTCACCCCTACAACTAAAAGCCTAACAACAAATTGCCGAAAGGCACTCCTTTTGCTACAGCCTCCAGAGACGGCTGACCAAATTCTTTCCTTTTTAGGGTTTGTAGGATTCTTCCACCACTGGATACCTAATTTTGCCTGCCTAGCTAAACCTCTGTATGCAGCTGCTAAAGAAACACCCATGGGACCCCTCTCCCATCCTGGGGTAGTAAAGCAGGCTTTTAAAACCCTACAAACTGCCTTATCCACAGCACCCCCACTCCAACTGCCAGATCTCAGCTGCCCCTTCCATTTGTCACTGATGCGAAACAGGGGATTGCAGCTGGGGTCTTAACCCAACCCCTGGGTCCCATGTATCGTCCAGTAGCCTACTTATCAAAACAACTCAACTCCACGGTCAGGGGATGGAAGCCTTGCCTGCAAGCCCTGGGGGCGGCAACAGAACTCACCAAGGAATCCCTAAAACTTACCTTAGGACAGCCCATCTCAGCATTTTCTCCCCATCGGCTAACCGACCTTCTCCCTCACAAATCTCTCGCTCACCTAGGACCCTCTCGCCTGCAGGAATTTCATCTACTCTTTATTGAAAATCCTACAGTCAGCCTTCATCCCACTTCTCCACTCAACCCAGCTATCCTGCTTCCCCTTCCATCCCATTCCCCCTCCCCAGCCCATTCCTATCCTGAACTAATAGAGGCACTTACTAAACCTCAAGAGGGCTTGTCTGACCTCCCCCTACCTAAACCAGACCTTACCTTTTATGTAGATGGGAGTTCAATAGTGACAGCTGAGGGGCAGCAAAAAGCCGCCTATGCAGTAGTTACAGATCCAGCCACCCTCGAGGCACACCGCCTCCCCAATGGAACCACATCGCAAAAGGCAGAGCTCATTGCCTTAACCTGAGCTCTCATGTTAGCACAGGGAAAGCGAGCAAATACCTATACTGACTCAAAGTATGCTTTTCTTATTACCCACTGCCACTCTGCCCTCTGGAAAGAGCAGGGATTTCTTACTACAAAAGGGTCCCCCATAATTAGTGCTGCCCAAATCTCTGATCTCCTGCAGGCCCTATCACTGCCCAAAGAAGTCGCTGTCATCCACTGCCGAGGGCACCAAGCCCAGCAGGATGCTGTTTCCCAGGGCAATGCAAGGGCAGATGCAGCAGCAAAATCTTTAGTACCAGGCTAGCCCCCATTCCAGTCCTGTTTCTCACCATGGCCACACCGCCAATTTACTCACCATCAGAGAAACAGGCCCTCATATTAAAAGGGGGAATCAAGTCTAATCAGGGTTAAATCTTCTTAAACAACAAAATTGCCCTTCCCCGGGAACAGGCCCCAAAAATTATTGCTAAAATCCACCAATCCTTATATATAGGGCCCAAGGCGTTACTCCACTTTGTGCAGCCCCTCTTTTTCTCACCAAGTCTACAACAAACGATTACGCAGGTATAGTGAGAAAGAAGGAGAGAGAAAGAAAGAAGAGAGAGAGAAAGAGAGAGGGAGAGAGAGAAAAAGAGAGAAAGAAGAGAGAGAGAAGGAGAGAGAAAGAGAGAGAGAGTGCGAGAAAGAGGAGCCTAATATCACCTTAACGGGTATTCCACTGTTCAAGGTGCACTTTCAAAATCTCTTTCTCTGCTACAGAACAGCCAAGAGCTCCAGCTGCAACGCCACAGTAAAAGTAAAATCCTCCCTTTACGCGCCTCCAGGAGGATACTTTCGGTGTAATGGAACCCTAGCCAAAGTTATCGACACATCCCTCCCTTTCTCCTGTGTGCCCGTCACACTAGTCCCGCAGTTAGAAGTCTACAGACAAGCCGAGTTCCTATCCCTCATCACACCGTCCCCTAATCACTGGAGCAAAAGAGCAGTCTTCTTCCCAATAGTAGTTGGCCTCTTTTTAGCATCCTCTCTAGTAGCAGCTGGAATAGGGAGTGGTGCCATGGGCTACAGCATCACTTCAGCCACTCAACTGGAAGACAAGCTCCATGTGGCTATTGAATCAGCCACCTCTTTAGCCTCCCTCCAGCGACAAATCACTTCGCTGGCTCAGGTGACTCTCCAGAACCGACGGGCCCTAGACTTACTAACAGCAGAAAAAGGAGGTACCTGTCTGTTTCTCCAGGAGCAGTGCTGTTATTACATCAATGAAACAGGACTTGTGGAAGAAAATGTCAACACTCTCTATTGCCTCCAAGAGAATCTCCGCAGGAAGCAAAGCACCCCAGCCTCGTCTCTCAACTGGTGGCAATCCCCCATGCTTACCTGGCTAGCTCCCATTATCACCCTCGTTATTGTTGTGTGTCTTCTACTAATACTAGCCCCTTTTTTTTCTCAAGTTTTTACAGGCCCGCATGAGAGAAATTTCCAGGGTTGCTGTAAACCAGATGATACTTCACCCTTATATCCAACTCCCAATCAAGGCACCAGCCAACTGACCCCTCCACCTCACTATGCCCCTATTCAGCAGGAGGTAGCCAGGAAGAAGCGGCGTCCTATATCATCAAAAGGGTCAGAATGTAAGGCCGGTTGCCTCGCCGGGAGCTCGGACACACCCATCCCTCTCCACGCCTGAAAATTACGTCACCAGAATCTGCACTCAGCATCTAGCTTCGCCACGCCCACCTCTGCACTCAACACTAAACTCTGTACTTGGCACCTAGCCCACCGTTGGAAATCCCCTCTGCACTCAGCACCAGGGTCTGCACTGGACACTAAACTCTGCACTCGGACCTAGCCAGCCGTTGGAAAACCCTGCCAATATTTAAAAGAAGCCCTGCCAAAACCTGCCCAATAGCACATTGCCCCGTCCAGCCCACTCACCGGAAATCCCACCTACCTACCTATAGCAACTTGCCACGTCCACATCCTGTTTCTCCACAGCCAATCAGAGTGCCTTCCCTCCCTATATAACCCCATGCCCAGAAGAGTCAGGCGAGACTTCCCTGGCCTCTTTCCCCAGAACCACAGAACCTCGCCCGGGAGCCAAATAAACTGGCATCTAATTGTTCTCATGCAGGCCTCAGTTTCCTCATTTTAAACTCGGCAATAAACCTTTCAGAGAATAAGCCTTACAGTAAATATTATTAGAAATTTATTTATTCAACAAATATGTACTGAGACCTAGTATGCCCAAGATACAAGAGCAAACAAGACAAAGTTCTTCCCTCATGTATCAAAGGGTAGAAAAGATCATTTAAGGCCGGGCGCGGTGGCTCAAGCCTGTAATCCCAGCACTTTGGGAGGCCGAGGTGGGTGGATCACGAGGTCAAGAGATCGAGACCATCCTGGTCAACATGGTGAAACCCCGTCTCTACTAAAAATACAAAAAATCAGCTGGGCATGGTGGCGCATGCCTGTAATCCCAGCTACTCAGGAGGCTGAGGCAGAAGAATTGCCTGAACCCAGGAGGCGGAGGTTGCAGTGAGCCGAGATCGCGCCATTGCACTCCAGCCTGGGTAACAAGAGCGAAACTCCGTCTCAAAAATAAATAAATAAATAAATAAAAAAGAAAAGATCATTTAAACAGGACACGGAAAGCATTAAGAATAAAGATCAGAAAGACAAAGAGTGACATATTTTACTTTATCAAATGAGAACTTCTGTTTATAAAGAAAGAGACACGGTAAGCTATAGACTGGAGAAGATAATGGACATACATACCAACTGAAAAAGTATAGATTCCTAAATACAGAGAGAGCTCCTATGAATTAATAGAAAAAGAAACTATAATAGAAGAATCGGCAAAGAATAGGAATGTGTAAGTCATAGAATGTAAATAATTAATAAATACATGAAAAGACGTTCAACCTCACTAGTAATGAAGGAAATGTAAACAAAAACCACAAGATACCATTTCTCAGGTATAAGACTAAGAATTCCTTAAAACTCTGAAGGCTCCAAATTTAGGCAGGGATATTAAATAACAGCAATTTGCATCAACTATTAGTATAATTTGGAACAACTAATTTGATGATCAATCTGGGAATATTTAGTAAAGTTGAAGGAGCACATACCCTTAAATCCAGTACCTCTACATCGATGAATATACACAAAGAAACTCCCAAACAAGGTCCATGTATATAAGGAAACATGTACGAGAATATTCAGGTCAGCATTATCCATAACAGTAAAAAGTCTAGAAGCAACTTACACAACTGGCAGCAGAAGAATGGATAAATTAAGGTATAGTCATTGAAGGAAAAATGCAATTTCAGAAATGACCTAGAGCTACATGCCTCAACAGGGATCTGAAAAAAAGCCAGTTGTAGAAAGGTTTATACAGTAAAGTACATACATATTAAGTTTTAAAGCATGCAAAGCCAAGCAAATATTGCTTAGATCTGTAGAAGTCTGTGGCAAACCCACGAAGAGAAGCACAGGGGATGCTGGTATAAAATTCAAGCTAGTAGGTCTCTTTGTTATAAGATGAAGAAAACACAGAGAGGCACAGTGGACTTCAAAAGTGCAGCAGTGTTCCATTTCCCAAGCTGGATGGTGAGATATGGGCATCACTTCCTTATCATTCTTTAAACTGTTTAAAAATACTACATATTATTTTTTGTATACATGATGTACAATAATCGAAACAAATTTATTTTATGGTGAAAAAAAGAAATGGTAATGGAGTGTGCAGAAATTACATGTAAGAGCAATAAATAAGAAATGGTTCTCTAAAAGAAATTCCAAGCAAATTTAAGAGAAAAAAATTCAGATAATAAATTTGGAAATAAAAGGATATAATATACAATGTTAAAGTCAAAGATGATACATAGTTGTAATCTATTTTATAACTCAAAAAATATGATAAAACTAAATAATAAAATGTACAGTTGATGTAACAAAAAGAAACCTCAACAGATTAATAAATAAGGAAGAAATTATGAAAGGTATTAGCAACTACTCAATTAGGAGATCAGTTTTCTTTACATTTAGTGAGTGAACAATTTCTATGTAATTTAAGCTCTTTTGAAGAGGGGAAGAAAGTGTAACACTTGAAGGGTCAGATGGGTCTCCTGCTGGCTTCATGCTAACCCTAACTTGCCTCTTAATAGCAGCATTACATCAGTCCAAATTAGTTCAGCAGCTGAGGCTCCATTTTCTCCGAAGTGGAGTCAGTCATCCTCGCCTCACAAGTTGTAAGAATTAAAAGGGGCAGCTAACACAAATCCCCCCAAATCTCTCAGCCTGGTGCTGATCCACAGGTGCTCAAATGTCAGCTTTCTTCCCCTCCTCTGACTCATAGCACAGACAATAGGAAAACTAAAAAGGAAAGCTATTTACCAAAGACTTTTTTCTTATTATGATTAAAAGTAAGCGTCAGCCAGGCAAGGTGGCTCACACCTGTAATCCCAGAACTATGGGAGGCTGAGGCTGCTGGATCACTTGAGCCCAGGAGTATGAGACCAGCCTGGGCAACATAGTGAGACCATCTCCACACACAAAAAAAGTATATATTATAAACCATGACTAATTAGTGTAACAATGGAAAATTTCTAGATCCAATACCTTGAAAACCTATTATCATTGCTCTCTATGGTCTTTGATGTCTTAGCCAGTCATTAAGAAACGATACAGAAATACAGAAACAAGAGGAAAAGAGCTAAAAATGAATTCAATAAACATATGAATGAATATGAACTAGGAAGGGAAAATACTAGTCATTTGGAAACGACTAGCACTTCTTTACAGCAGAAATTCTCAGTGAACAAAAAACAAAATAAGAGACCTATTTTTTTAAAATATAATTTTATTAGGAGGCTGAGGCAGGAGGATTGCTTGAAGTCCAGAGTTTGAGATCAGCCTGGACAAAATACTAAAAAAGAAAGGCCAGGTGCAATGGCTCATGTCTATAATCCCAGCACTTTGGGAGGCTGATGGGGGCAGATCACCTAAAGGTGATGAGTTTGAGACCACCCTGTCCAACATGGAGAAAAGCTGTCTCCAGTTAAAATACAAAAAATTAGCCAGGCAAGGCAGTGGGTGCCTGTAATCCCAGCTCCTTGGGAGGCTAAGGCAGGAGAATTACTTGAACCCAGGGGGCAGAGGTTGCAGTGAGCCAAGAATGCGTCACTGCACTCCAGACTGGGTGACGGAGCGAGACTCTGTCCCAAAAACAATAATAAATAAATAAAAATTAGCCAGGCAGTGGCAAGCACCTGTAGTCTCAGCTATTCAGGAGCCTGAGGCAGGAGAATCACTTGAACCCAGGAGGCTCAAGGATGCAGTGTGCCATGATTACACCACTGCGCTCCAGCCTGGGTAACAGAAGGAGACTGTGCCTCAAAAAAAAAAAAAAAAAAAAATATATATATATATATATATATATGTATATACACACATATATAATTTACATGAATTATACATTATGTAAATTTATTAATATAAATGTATAGAATTCATAATTTATGTAAAATATATAAAATTTTAATAAATTATATATACATATAAAACTTTAATAGGAAATGGATAAGCTATAAAACTTTCTTGAGACATAAATTAAGTCTTCTTTGATATCAGACTGGCTAACTGCTAATCATCCTTCACAAACCAGCCCCAGTGCTCCAACACCAGGCAACTCAGAAATCAGGCCTGCAGGAACAGAATGCAGGGAGGGGCCTGGATGCAGTGAACTGCAGCTCGCTGTACTTTCACGTCATCACCTACACATGACTATGAAATCTCTGTAGGCAAAAAAGTCCTCTTCATCTCCATACTCCTCTATCAAGGGTGCAATGAAGAATTAGACTTCATGAATCATGAATGAATGGATGATAGTATGATTTAAGTAGAAAAAGTTATGCCAAGGTGGTAGAAGTATGAATGAATTTCTTTTAATTTCCTCCATTTTTGTTATAAGACTCTTTGTATAACACAGAATAAAATATTTAAAATGCCTTAGTTTGATAATGGAACATACAAATTCATGGATTATTCAGAATGCTATTGAATATATTAAACATTTTTGTTGACAACTGAGTTTTAGAGTTGAGATATTTAATTTCTGGCTGGGCGAGATGGCTCACGCCTGTAATCCCAGCACTCCGGGAGGCCAAGGCGGGTGGACCACTCGAGGTCAGCAGTTCAAGGCCAGCCTGGCCAACATGGTGAAACCCTGTCTCTACTAAAAACACAAAAATTAGCCAGGCATGGTGGTAAACACCTGTAGTCCCAGCTACTGGGGAAGTTAAGGCAGGAGAACCACTCGAACCCAGGAGGTAGAGGTTGCAGTGAGCTGAGATTGCGCCACAATAGTCTAGGCGACAGAGTGAGACTCCATCTCAAAAAATAAAAATAAAAAGATACTGAATTTCCATAACAGATTGGGTCTTAGATATTCCAGGTACACAGTTATTTATTGTAGGATATAAATTCCTGCCTACTACACTGGGTCACTGTGAAAAATCTATAACAAAAGGTTTGTAAAAATACTTGACAGCCTACAAAATGCTAGCTGAAAGTGAAACACTACAGTACTTGGGTAAGGCACTAAGCGCTCTAGAATACTGGGGGTTATGGGGGGAAAACACACCACTGCCCTTAAGCCACCAGATACAATGAGCTCCTCAAGACAAGTAACAGTCACCAAACTGCCATGTCTTTTGTATCCCCAGGCAACAAGTCTGTGCCACTTACTAGGTGCCAGGCACTGTGCTAGGTGTGAGCAATACAGCAAAATATGCAATAAAGCTGGTCTCCATGGCACTTGCAGTCTAAGACAATAGCTGGCAAAATGTAGAAGATAATCTGCGTGGCCAAACACATATGGAGGTAGTTGAGGAAACGTGCAATGTTTACTAGAGGAGATGCCTAGTAGACACATGGTAACTGGCTCTTAAGACCAAAAGCTGCCATGCTGCGGCTCCTCATGAGAGAAGAGCAGGCAGAGACTGCACTGTCAGATGCTGAACAGGACACGCATGCACAGGGGTGTGGGGAGAACTGCCCAGATGAAGTTGAGTCTTTTCTAGACCACAGATTCTATGCCAAACAGGGAGAGAAGAAAAATCATTGCGGGAAGGGTCCGGGCCTACTACATTTTGGCAGTGCAGGCCAGGACAAATGAAGCAACAAGGTATGAAGGTGAACAAAGGTGAAAGAGGTGCTTTCTCAATCCACAGGCTTGTGCATTTGCAAGCCTCCCTGCCTTCCCTACCCAGCAGGGCTCCTCCCTGTCTCCCACACACATGATTCTTACCAAGACAGAAGCCTCCAGAGGGGTCCTCTGGCATCCACTCTTCCCTTTTTTCCAGCTGGGAAAATATATCTGGTTTGGGTCCTAAGAGCCCTGTTTTTGAGGGGAGACAAAAATGAACCACATCTGTTTATACAAGAGATAAAAATCATTGCAAAGACAAAGCCTGGCCCTCAGAACTTCCTGGAAAAGGGGACTTGATAGGAAAGCCCAGGGCCAGGTGCATTCCCAGTAGAAGGAAAAGATGACTCAAGCCTAAAACAACCTGTTCACACATTCCTCTCTCTGCCAGAAAGGAAGCATTTGACCCCTAGTCACTTTTGAGGCATCTGAGAGGACTCCAAAAGAGGCCTGTGCCCAGGACACTAAGGACAGGCAAGTATTAATAACACTCTTGAAGACAGCATCCTCAATTGGTCCAACCGAACCTTCTATATGGTGTCAATATAAGAGTCCTGAGGAGATCCCTGAAAGTGAAGAGAAACCTTGCAGGGGTCCCACTTACCCAGTGAGACCAAGTTGCTGTAGTTCTCCAGCATCACGTCCCTGTACAAGGCCCTCTGGGCTGGGCTCAGCTGCCCCCACTCTTCCTGAGTGAAGAGCACAGCCACATCCTTGAAGGTCACCGATTCCTGTAACAACAAATTCATTCTCCTTGACCAGGGGCAACCCCTGCACATGGTTATCTGGAAAAGAGACTGGCAGCCACTAGAAGCTTCTGGAGATTTACAGGACTGCTGGCACACAGGGAGCTGGTGTTCTGCGGCCAGTTAAGCCCCCTTCAGGGTCTCCTAGGGGCTGAGCCTTGGACTAGACATTGCTACCCACTCTGAAAAAACACATATGGTGGTGAAGATAGCCTTCCTCAACACTGAGACTTCCAACTTGCCATTCATTTAGCCTAGAACATTTTCTTTTTCTTTTTCTTTTTTTTTTTTTGTCAAGATGGAGTCTCACTCTGTCACCCAGGCTGGAAAGCAGTGGCAACATCTCGGCTCACTGCAACCTCCATCTCCCAGGTTCAAGTGATTCTCCTGCCTCAACCTCCTGAGTACAGTTGTGCACCATCATGCCTGGCTCATTTTTGTAGTTTTGGTAGAGACGGGGTTTCACTATGTTGGCCAGGCTGGCCTTGAACTCCTGACCTCGTGATCACCCACCTCAAACTTCCAAAGTGCTGAGATTACAGGCATGAGCCACTGTGCCTGGCCTAGCCTAGAACATTTTTTCTATCACCCTCAAACCGCCCAGCCCTGCCTCTCCTCTCACCCCAGCAGACCAAATCCTACTCAGGTCTCAGCATAGACACCACTTGCTGAACGCAGCCTTCCCTGACAGTTCCCACAGTCACCTATGAGGGCCATCAAGGCACTGTCCCATTTTATTGTGATGTTTGGTTTACTTTCAGTTTCCCCCACTAGACTGTTAACTCCAGGATGTGGACTGCCTGTCTCTACATCTCTTGGCCTTCCCCACATCTGGCACATGACCCATGCACTTGGCACCTATCTGTGGCTGCTCAGCCACTCCTGCTTTTTTTCAGGGTGTACCTTCCCACCTTCCATACACTCACACACCTACATACACACCTATGCACACATATATACCTACACACACACAACACACACCCATACCCACACCCCACACAGACACACACAAGCACACACACAAGCATACATACCCATACCCCTCCACTTACACACACACACACAACACACACCCATAACCACACACCCCCAAGAGACACACACCCATATACACCTGCACACAAACACACAACCCATACCCACCCCCCACACAGACACACACACATACACCTACACACATACACCTACACACACACACCCAAACTCACTCCCCCAGAGACACACACACATACACCTACACACAAACACACACACCCATACCCACCCCACACACAGAGACACACACACACACACATGCACCTAAACACACACATATACCTACACAAAAACACACACACCCATACCCACTCCCCAGAAACACACACACATATACCTACACACACACCCCTACATACACCCATGCCCACACCCCACACACAGACACACACACAAGCACACACATACCCTATTGACACCCCTCACATACAGAAACACACACACAAGCACACACACACCCATATCCATACACCCACAAACACGCAAACACAAACACACACACCACACATGTGCACATGCACATATACACAAACACACACACCCATACCCATACCCACACATATACACACACAGAAATACACAAACAGAGAGACATACACACAAACTCACAAAGACACACCCCTGCACATCCCCCCACACACCCTCAACACGCATATGCAAGCACACACGCACCCAAACACACACACACACAAATACGCCCCCACACACACACCCTGTGACACACACCCTCAACACACACACGCACACCTGGGCACATGTGCATACACTCATGGGTCCCATGGAACCAGTCATTCTACACAACAGGACCTTGTTCCTTCTGATTAAAACTAGTCCCTTAGAAACTCTGAGAGGGGGTCACAGAGGAAAGTCTCTCTGTCCTGACACACAGGTGTACCTGAAACCTAACCTAGTATGTAAAATCCAGTAACTATTACAGCTCTGGTCTTCCCAGCTGGCTGAGAAGCTAAGGGAGCCAGTATTCACTGAGAAAGAAGAGGTAAGCAGACGCCCAGAGAAGAAACCAAAGGTCAATGAGAAAGGACTCTCAGGTTATTCTAGACCCCACTTCCATAGGCAACATCCAGCTGTGTCTTTGCCTTTGCATTTGGGTAAACACCTCCATATCTTTCCAGTAAGTGCTGTTTCTGCCTAAGTCAGTCTGAATTAGGTTTCTGCTACCTGCATCCAAAGCCTTGGTACATGGCAGGCAGTCAAGAAACACTTGAATTGAAGCCATGAACCAATTTGTCAGGGACTATTTATCATTCACTTTGTATTTCTAGCCCAGATCATAATTCCTGGCACATTTTACAACCCTAACATATGTCTGTTAAATGCCAACCAAATTAAGGCAGCCTCTAAACATGAGATAAATTGTGTGACACCGACAATGACTTTGAGGAAAAGGCTAGGGAAGTAAAATATCACAGCAGACTGGAACCGTGGGTGGAGACAGGTTTCACAGAAAACCTGGTGCATGAGATGGGTCCTAAGTGACAAGTCAGAAGCCAAGAGGAGGAGGGGAGCGGCCGGTGAGCTCGGCTATGTTGAACACGGCACTCTCACCTAGCTGGTCATCCTTTCCATTGATTCCTGCCACACATTTCAGTCCTTGGGGAGGTTTAAATGTGAAGCAATTAGAACAATTTTACCAAATGTATCAGAATGTATATGCCCAAATGAATACTGTTTCCTTCAAAGCACAGTCCATACTCTTATTCTAAAGATGCTAGGCCTGCTCAAAGCATTTTAGGAATTCATTGAACTTTTTGGAAGCATAGTCTTTTCAATCATTTCATCGGTTAAAAAAAGGCAAGTGTCATTAAAAAAAAAAAGTCTAGTAAATCCCACTTCCCCAAAAAAGTGTTCCCGCTCTGCCCTTATCTGAGCTCTATGTGGGGTACCACCCTGATATGGTTTGGATGTGTGTCCCCTCCAAATCTCTTGTTGAAATGTGACCTCCAATGTTGGAAGTGGGACCTGGTGGGAGGTGTTGGATCATGGGGGTAGATCCCTCATGAATGGCTTAGTGCCATCCTCTTGGTAATGAGTGAATTCTCACTCAGTTGGTTCACCTGAGATCCAGTTGTTTAAGAGTCTAGGATCTTCTACTTCTTTCTCTTGCTCCCTCTCTCACCGTGTGATGTGCCTGCATCCCCCTTCACCTACTGCCATGATCAGAAGCTTTTTAAGGCCTCATCAGAAGTAGATGAGGCTGATATCATGCACAGCCTATAGAACCGTGGGTCAATTAAACTTCTTTCCTTATCAATTACCGAGGATCAGATATTTCTTTAGAGCAATGCGAAAAAGGACTAATACATGCCTTTACCACTTCAGATCGCTAACCTTACTTGCTAATGAAAAGAGTACAGGTTTTCATTTCATAGGAACTTGCATTCCAGTCCCAGTTGTGACATTTATGTGACCTTTAGCAAATGACACATCTCCAACATCCACCAGGATGAGCCAGATACGGGTGGGGGGTTGGTTGGGGAGAAGCAACTGAGGTCAGTGTCTGGGTGGGACTGGATTGGGAGAAAAGCTCCTAGTCTGAGGAAGGAAACATGCCACACTCTTCAAATCCAGAAAGCAATTTAGGGGGAAGAAACCCCGACTCACCTGGACCATGGTTGGCAGGTGGCTGACAGCCATTCTTTCTTCTCTGATGAGCCCTCTTAGGGACAGGCAAAGTGCTATGGAGGCAGGTGTGGAGTTTTGCACCCTTAGGACTCCTCAGGCTAGAAGGGTCTACACATCTGCAATTAAGAGAGGACTGGGTCAAAAGCTCTCATATAGCAGTCCAGAGCAAGGCAGTGGGCATTCACATCCTGGGAGGCCTCCAGTACCCCAAACAGTGAGTTCTTTGCTCCCTGTTTGCTCCCCATTCTCTCTCCTGATTCAGAGGATGCTATAGCTTGACTTCTTGCAGAAAGCCTGCTCCAGGCCCAGTTCTCACACCTTCCACCCACCCTCTGGTCTTTCCCTTCAGCCTCACTGAGCAATCTCAAGATAGTTTTTTGTTGTTGTTGTTTGTTTGTTTTTTCTTTTTTTAAACAGAGTCTCACTCTGTCACCCAGGGGCTGGAGTGCAGTGGCACGATCTCGGATCACTGCAACCTCTGCCTCCTGGGTTCAAGCGATTCTCCTGCCCCAGTCTTCCAAGCAGCAGGGATTACAGGCTCCTGCCACCACACTCATCTAATTTTTGTATTTTTAGAAGAGACTGGGATTTCACCATGTTGGCCAGGATGGTCTCGAACTCCTGACTTCAGGTGTTTCGTCTTCCTCAGCTTCCCAAAGTGCTGAGATTACAGGCGTGAGCCACCGCGCCCGGCCAAGAATTGTCTCTTTAACAAGTTATTCAGCTCCAGAACTCACCAGGATGTACCCGAAAAGGTGGGGGTGCTGGGGAGAGGCAACTGAGGGCGATGTCTGAGTTGGATTGGACTGGAAGATGGCTTCCGCTCTCCCTCTCCCTCTCCCTCTGCAGCTTTGGAACAGCTGCCTAATCTGGGAGTGATGCGAGAATAGGAAAAAGAGGGTAGTCGTCTTTCTCCTCAAAAAGGAGGCTAAGAAGGCTGGCTCTTCACTGTCGAAGCCTTTTAGGCAAGCCCTTCTCTGGCCTCAGAGTTCTCACTCTCTGGGGCACAGTTTGGGTGGCCTGGAGTCACAGGTGGGCAGAAGCTGCGTTTGTGTGCCTTGCCGGGGTGAGGACAGGGGAGGGTAGGAACCCTATTCACCCAACTCCCTCCCGCCCTTGCCGCTTCACCAGGTCCCCCCGGGGCTGCTGCAGGGGCCGCGCAGCGGCTGCCTCCGGCCTTGGTAAGTTCCTGGCGCAGGACTCGGAACCACGCCAGGCTGTATCTATCACCTGAGCGGAATTATTGGGCTTCTCGGAGTCCGCTCCAAGACACATGCCAGAGACCCTGGCCCCATCTCCTCCACAGGCACTCACAGACTCGACCCTAACCCCAGGATGACCACCCCTGGCTGTCCTCCCTCTGTCTGTTTGGGATCAAATCTCAGACATACATTCCAGGAAGTTTGGGGCATTCGATCAGCGTCCTCCAGAATGGACCACGACCCGCACCTCCTCGGCTTTCCCTCCGCCCTTCTCCCCAGACCACCTCAGGACCACTACCGCTCTCCCTCTGCGTCTTTGACCACCGTGCCTGGTCACCCCCGTGTCGCTCTTCCAGGAGCCTCTGCCGGCGGCGAGAGATCGCAAGCGCCACATCGCAGTCAGAACACAATGAACTGGAGGCTGCAGCTGGAAACTGAACTGCGCTTGCGCGTTGCCCTGGGAACCGTTGGGCCGAATTCCCACAAGTCTCAGAGCTGCGGCAGCTCGGCCTTCCAGACTCCACTTCCGCAGGGAGAATCCGCGGAGACAGTGCTGCTTTGCGCCTGCGCGAACAGGGCCCCGCCCCCGGCGCTTTGGGCGCGGAAACTACCTTTCCCAGAGGCCCCTCCGCGTCGCCGCCGGCGCGCTTACCACATACAGAATCGGTTCAGTTCTGTTCGCTTTAGAACTATGTCTGTGTCTTGCAGTAAGGCCCAGGAAGAAGCAGACCAGCGAAAAGCTGACGATGGGACAAGGGAGGTTAGTCCAGGGGAGTGACGCCCGATCACTGACGAGAGAGGATCGGGAAGGTCTGGAAGACCGAATAGGAGGCGACTGGGCGCGTTCCTGACGGGGACCGCGCCGAGGCCTGGAAGGCAGCAGGATTGCGCCTGGGCCGGACAAGCGCCCGACACTGGAATCCAGCCTGGACCCGCTGGCGGGCCAGTGCGTGCTGGGGTGGAGACGCCACAGCCGTTAACTAGTGTACGGTGCGGGGAGGACGAAGTTGTCGGGCAGGGATGTCCTGCGCAGCGCCTCAGGACAGAGCCCATGGTGGCTGGAACCCAGCTGACGGCCCCCTGCAATTTTCGGGAGGCAGAACGCTTCGTGCTTGGGGTCTTTCAGAGGTGCGGACGAGGGAAAGGAAGGAGCCTGGATGCCAGGAAGTCTCCATCCTGGACAGCTGGGTGGTATTTGGAAGGTGGTATTTATTTTTGTTGAGACTGGCGAGGATGAGATGATGCCTAAGAATATCTAACTGGAGATACTTAGTTGCTTTTGAATAGGTAATTTGCATGGAGCTCAGGAAAGAAAGATGAGAGGGTTTTGACTTTGTTGGTGAAGAAAGAATCAAGCATGTGACCTGAGGTTTGTCACATATGGAATTGTTGGCCCCCTTTTAGGAAGCAGTGTCACTGACTACAGCATTCTGCTTGGAGTTTTATTGAAGATTTCATTCTATAGACACTTTGTGTCAAGTGTTCGATAAGGCCAGGGGCAGCCGCTGCGCAGCCTCTATGGCAGTTCCGGGGGACCTGGCAAAGCGGCGGGGGAGGGGGAGGATGGTTTGTGAATATCACTGGTAACCCTTCTCTCTCCCCTCCCAAGCCCTTAGGCATACAAACACCACTTCTGTCCCACCTGTGACTCCAGGTCCCTCAAACTGGGCCCTAGAGAGTGAGAACCCAAGCCGAAGGGCTGGAGAAATAGCTGTGAAAACCCTGCATGCATGGAGTTTTAATTGTACTAGAGGAAGGGTCAAACAAGTAGAAAATATTTATCAGGTATTGATAACACTACTGTTAGGGGTTAGGGGAGTGATTTCAAATAGCATTTTTGGAAGTTACCTTTGAGGAGGTAACATCTGAGCAGAGATTTGAATACAGTGAGGGAAGAAAAGAAGTGAATGTATGGGTAACCTGCCTTCTAAAGGGAGGGAACAGAAATGCTGTCCAGAGAGAAGTGTTCTTGGTGAACTCCAGGCTCAGCAAGGTCCGTATGACTGGCGAGGGCCTAGTGAACAAGGAAGAGTGAGAGATGCTGTTGCAGGGGTAACTACAGGCCTTGAAGGAAATTTGGATTTATTCTGTGTGCCTGGAAATTATTAGATTCGAAAGAGTGACATGGCACATTTCGATAGAATCACTGGTCAGCTTCAAGGAGGGCAGATAGTGATGGGGCTAGAGGGGATACAGGGAAACCATTGAGGAGGCAATGACAGCTGTCCACAATTACAAGTAGCCTCCCACAATTATATAACTTTTCTACAAGGCAATTGCTTTGAGACCCTAATGATTCTAAGATAATGAAGGGTTCTGGGTGCCATGCTAAGGAGTTTGAATATTATTGTTTGAGGAATGTGAGAATGATAATATGTATTGAGCACTAACTACATGTTGGGCACTTTTATAAGCACTTTACATTATTTAATGAAACCAAAAAGTGAGGTTTGCCCTATTAATAAATGAGAAAACCAAGACAGTGATCTATTAAGTGCCTTGCTCAAAGACCCATGTCCTTGGAACCAGGAGTCCTTCTGTTGTTGGAGGAAAGGTTCAAAAGTGCTCTTATTATTTGTCACCTGGATGGCAAAGAACTGACATACAAAGGCCCAAGTCTTCCAGAACTGAAAAAAGTAATGAAACCTTCATTTATCTGACCCATTTGTCCTGGAGATGCTGTAGTTTATTAGGCGTATCTAACAGGTGCCCTTCCACAAGCAACTAAAAAAAAAAAAAAACACAAAACTATTCAAGATGAAAAGAAGCAGTGAAGCCTCTAACACGAAGCCTGACACACCCTTTGGCTTCAGCCAGAACTCACCCACTATATTGTTCTGAGCATTGAATGAGGAAGCCCCCGCTTCTGTCAAGAATTCTCATTAGGATCCAGTCTCCTCAGAGAAAGGAGGTTAAAATGTGGTCTGGAGAATCCCTTTCCCTTCTGTTCTATTAACTATGTATATGCAAATGAACACTTACATTTGACCAAGCCCTGCATCACTAGTCTGTTTACTCTTCCCCAGGACAGTGGCTACTTGCTAGTAATTCCTGGTATTCATTTGCTGAGCCCTGTTGGGACCATTGCAGCATGATGTAATAAGATCTTCCTTTAACCTCATTTCTTCCTGCTTCTTGACTTCCACTCCGTGCTCAAGTCATACACCTCTGAGAATTTCCTGTATACTATGCTCTCTTAGCCTCTCTTGCCATTATTCTTATTCTTCCTACACGTTTTCATTTCCTCCCCATCTTCTATTCACCCAGCTAGTTCATTCCCATAGCACTATGTGCTAGGAACTACTTGACAGCAGAGATCAGGCGTCATTTACCCTGGAATTCATAGAAGCTGACTTATGCTAGGGGCTCAATAAATGTTAGTTGCATGAATAAACTACACTAAGTAGGTACAAGGTCTTACTCATCCTTGTCACAATAACATCCAGCACAGGCCAATCACTTATAAGTCTCTTGACCACAGGCAGGAATCAGATAATGCCAATGTGTATATAGGCAGGAAAGTAACCTACCTCAATTAAGTACTAAGCATTCATAAATTTTTCAGAGGCCCTTCTCCTCGAGATCTGTTGTGATATTTTTTCAGGAGCCAGAGGCAGTTCAAAGCTATGCACTCTCTAGGAGGGGGTACTGGCACCATATTCTGCAGCTCCACCTCTATTAGTCAGAGAACCCTGATTGGTAACCTCTTTAAATGCCCAGAGGCCCATTTCACAGAGCTCAAGTGGAGGTAATGGCCCTATTTGAGTCTTTTGAATGCTGACCCAGCCGTAGAGAAAATACCTTGTTCACCCAATTCTCTAGTTCCAGAGGGTGCTGTATTTCTTAACCACCTTCAAAGTCACCCTAGTGCATCCTAACTCCTGGTTTATTTCAGATTTCCCTACCATGAGCTCCTTGTGAACTCCTGAGCTCTAAATCACCAGCAACTACTGAGTAGGTGCTCTGTAAATATCTCATGACATACTGGTCATATCTGTCATAGTTTGCTGCACACAGGCCTGTCTGCATGGACAGTGATCACGTGGCATTCCTCCTCCCACCAACTGACTGGATGGATCCTTAGCCAGAAAAGGTGATTTGTGAGGCTTGTCTTAAACGGATGATCTGGACCAATGGGTTTCTTTCATGGAATTTTACAATTAGGACAGAGACACTTGGGTGTTAGAAAGAAGGTGAAAGGTCACTAGATATGAGAGCTAATGCTGACATCTTGGGTAATGTGCAAATTTAATTGTAAGCCAAGGAATCCAACCACCAGTGAGGGGATGGACAAAGCAGTAACAGAGCCCATGTGGGGGTGGTAGCAGTGGTGAGGGGTGGGGGAACAGAGACAGGGCGAGAGCATACACATGTCCTTGGTTGCTGGTGATTCTCAGTTGCTGCAAACTCTGGCTATACTGCTTTAATTACCAGCAAATCCTCAATATTACTGAAACTTAAGTTCTACCCGAGAATGGACACTGAAGGGCTTGGGTTTAACTCAGGATATGGTAACAAAGGTCCTCTCTCCTAGACCCGTATACTCCTAGTCCTCCTCCCAGTTGGTTGGATTCCTTTGCTTACAATATTTGCACATGACCCAAGATGTCAGCATCAGCTCTCATATCTGGTGCTTTCATCTTCTAACATCCAAGTGCCTCTGTCCTAATTTTAAAATTCCACGAAAGAAACCCATTTGGTCCAGATTATTATTGTTTCACAAATAAACAGCACCCTTCCCCTAAGTCTGGAGGCTTGAAGAGGATGGGGCAAATCATTGACACTAAGCTTCTCCACTCTCCTGCCCCCACCTCCTTCCATACAATTCTCAACTCAGCATGCAGATCCTGGGTCTCCTTGCCTATACTCAAATACAAACCACTGGAGTTAGAAAAGGAAAAGAAGGGGGAATAAAACATCAAACTAGCCTTATCCTCAGGAACTTAGATTTTTAATAATCTCTCTCTTCTACACAATCTCCTCCTTTCCCTTCAGATTTTTTTTTCTTGTTCCCCACATCATCTCAAGAGATAGAGCTAGAGGGGAAGAAAGGAGGCAGACAAAAGAAATGGGTAGAAATTGATGGAAATGATAAAGACAGCAGCAAAATAAAGGCTCAAAAGGCAAGCACAGGACAAGATAAAAAGGGAGAAATGAAGGGTTTTGAAGCCTAGGATGGATGCAATGTCTCAAAATTGGTAAAATATTAACCCTAAGAGGTCACATAGTCCAGAGACACTGGATTGCTGAAGGTTCAAACAGTTAAGAGTTCACAGAAACTTCCTCCATTGCTATCTACAGACATCTTCTGTACCCATCGTTTTTGGATTCTCATCTCTCCCAGTAGAAAGTTTCCTTCCTCCTGTTGAAAGAGATCCCTACAGCCTCTACCCGTGTTCCAGATCTTATTTTCCCACTTTGAGCTGCATGTTCCCTCCTTTCTGTACCTTCACTCTTCCACACCTCTTCTTAGTTATGAACACACTCAATCCTACCTTAAATCATACAAACACATCCTGGCAGATGTTGGCTGGCTAAATCAACACCATCCTCAACCCCACCTTTTTTGTACCTGCCTCGTCTATAGAGGCTGGCAGGGTTAAATACTTCTTTCCCCAGCCTTCCTTGTGCTAGGGGTGGCCATACAATATAGCTGTGGTCAATAAGATGTAAGCAGGAGTCTACTGAGTGGCTTCTGGGAAAAACTCTCCTGATCAAAGGCACTGATGTTGATCAGGGAGGTGCTCCCCCTCCTTCCCTCCTGCCTTGAATGCAGATAGTTTATTTGATGCTATGGCCATCATGATGTAACCATGATGGAAACTCCATTAAACTCAAGACACTGAATTGTTTTACATGTGAGCCAGTGACAGCCACCCCATCTATTTGCTTATACCATCGTGTACTGGGCTTTCCATTGTTTGTAGCCCACAGCTCTTCTGATATGCTCCAAGCCCCTGCCTCCCTCTAGTTATCTTTCTGAGTCTCTCCTACTTCAGTAAGGCTGCTAAGTTCTTTTTAACATTTAACTCACTCTTCAACCTACTAAAAGAGATTTTAAGCCATCTTAAATTGATAGCTAAAACAAAAGGACATAATTCTATTTTTATTTTACTTTACCCTCCATAGCATTTGACAGTATTAACTATTCCTATCCCCGTGTTAAAGCATCTTTTTACTTTTGTGGCACCAACTTCTGACTTTTCTATTTTCTTTTGGCTGTTTATTCTACTTAGCTTCTATTAATTCTTCTTTTCATCAGCTACCCCATCAATGACAGTCCTCCCACTATCACCTTTATCATTTACTCTGCTGCCTACCAGGACTCTTCCCTTCTTGGATGTTCCAGACTCATGGAAATGTTCAAATTGGGCAGCTATGTTTTTAACTGTAGCAACTTTATGTACCAAAATAAGAAATCCAAGTAATCCTAGATGCTTCCTTCTCATTCAATTGGCACATTTAGTCAGTTACCAAATTTCCTAGATTCTGCTTTGTTCCCTCTCCTCTTCCATCATATAGCCAACTGCCTCTTTCTTTCTTTCTTTCTTTCTTTCTTTCTTTTTTTTTTTTGAGACACAGTCTCACTCTGTCACCAGGCTGGAGTGCAGTGGCTGCACTTGGCTCACTGCAACCTCCACCTCCAAGGTTCAAGTGATTCTCCTGCCTCAGCCTCCTAAGTAGCTGGGACTACAGGCAAGCACCACCATGCTCAGCTAATTTTTGCATTTTTAGTACAAACAGGGTTTCACCATGTTGGCCAAGATGGTCTCAATCTCTTGACCTTGTGATCCACTCACCTTGGCCTCCCAAAGTGCTGGGATTACAGGCATGAACCACCGCACCCAGCCTTATACCACCACTTTCTTAGTTTAACCCTTATAAACCAAATAATGTATTTTACTCATTTTGATTTTCTAATAATGTCTAACACATATTTAGGACTTGGTAAAGTGTGTGAAATAAACAAAACTATCTTAACTACCGTAATAACTATAGATTTATAAAATCTCCCATTCTGAATATGTTTTTGAGTTGCAGTGTTTTTGGTTTTTTTTGTTTGTTTGTTTTGAGACACTGTCTTGTTCTGTTGCCCAGACTGGAGTGCAGTGGTACAATCACTGCTCACTGCAGCCTCAAGCTCCTGGGTTCAAGCTGTTCTCTCACCTCAGCCTCCCGGTAGCTGGTACTACAGATATGTGTCACCATGCCTGGTTAATATTTACAAAATATTTTTGTAGAGACAAGGTCTCGCTATGTTGCCCAGGCTGGTCTTCAACTCCGGAACTCAAGCAATCATACTGCCTCAGCCTCCCAAAGTGCTGGGATTACAGGCATGAGCCGCAATGCGTAGCCTCAACATTTTGTTAATAGGTCAGATGGCTACGTCTATTCGTGTTCAGTCCCTCTGTCTTTCCTTTCCATGTTGATAGCCAAAATATGACACAAAGATATGTATGTGATTCTTTTGTAATTATAGGACTATGTTATTTTCTAAGTGATCATTTAACAACAGTTTAATAACTATTAATTGAGAACTCTAAATAGCATGCTATTGCACTAAGATGTGCAGACTTATTTCATTATTTAATGGAAACCAGCCTGTAGTTAAGGGACAAAAGAACAGTGCGGGGAAAGACTAGGAACATGGAAGGGTGCCAGGAATTTGTAAAGGAATTTTGACAAAAACATCCAAGGAAACCAGACTGTGGAACAGGAGCATCTAGACAGCATACAGACAGCTTGAAATCATAAAAGAAAAAAGATTTCCCAGCATTCATTATATTTATAGGTTTGTAGCATTTTAGAGCTAACAGAGATCCTACAAGACTTCTATCTCCAACATCATTCATATACCAAATAAAGAACCATCACCTGGTGGAAGTAGGTGATTTGTCTAAGACAGTGGCAGATTAGGACTACATCCCAGGTCTCTGGGCTGTCCAGTTAAACACTCATTTTTCTTTCCAGTATGAAGTCTTTGATGGCCAAAGAATCTGCAGTATGATATAGCAACCTATCTTCAGCATGAGTCTTTACTGCTTATATTAGCTACTTAAAACTTCTGATATTAAAATAAGTTATACTTTCTGAATCAAGACTTCTTTACTTTTAGATGATTTCTCTGCAGTGCTCTGTATTATCTGATATGGTATGTTATATTTCAACTGAAAGATTCCTACAGTAATTACATTTATTAGGTTTGTACATTGTATGTCTTACATGCTTATTATTCAAGAGTTAATCATGATGTAGAGGCCAGTGAAAACATTCCTCATGTATGAGTTCTTTGATGTCGTGTAAGGTTTGTACTCCGGCTGAAGGCTTTTCCACATTCATTACACTGATAGGGTTTCTCTCCTGTATGAGTTCTCTGATGCACTGTAAGGGATGAATTCTTAATGAAGGCTTTTCCACACTGATCACATTCATAGGGTTTCTCACCAGTATGAATTCTTTGATGTTCAATAAGGTAAGCACTCTGGCTGAAAGCCTTTCCACATTCATTGCACTCATAAGGTTTCTCTCCAGTGTGAATAACCTGATGCACGGTAAGGGATGATCTTCCAGTGAAATGTTTTCCACATACCATACACTCATAAGGTTTCTCTCCAGTGTGAATTCTCCGATGTTGAGTAAGAGATGAATTCTTACTGAAAGCTTTTCCACACTGATTACACTCAAAAGGTTTTACTCCAGAATGAAGTCTCTGATGTTCTATAAGGTACGTACTTTGGCTAAAGGATTTCCCGCATTTGTTACATTTGTAGGGTTTTTCTCCAGTGTGGTTTCGCTGGTGTAGGGTAAGAGTTGAGCTCTTACTAAAGGCTTTTCCACATTGACTACACTCATAGGGTTTTTCTCCAGTATGGCTTCTCTGATGTACAATAAGATGCATGCTTTGACTGAAGGCTTTTCCACATTCATTACATTCATAGGGTTTTTCTCCTGTATGAGTTCTCTGATGGACTGTCAAATTCATGCTTTGGGTAAAAGCTTTCCCACACTCATTACATTTGTAGGGTTTCTCTCCAGTATGAATCCTTTCATGTTGAATAAGAGATGAATTCTTACGGAAGGCTTTGCCACACTCTTTACACCAATAGGGTTTCTCTCCAGTGTGAGTTCGCTGATGGACAGTAAGATTCATGCTCTGACTAAAGGCTTTTCCACATTCATTACATTTATAGGGTTTCTCTCCAGTATGAATTCTTTGATGAACAGTAAGGGAGGAGCGATCAATGAAGTGTTTCCCACATACATTACACTTATAGGGTTTCTCTCCAGTATGAATCCTCTGGTGCTTAAGAAGGGATGAGCTCTGGCTGAAGGTTTTGCTGCACTCATTACATTCATAGACTTTCTTTCCCACAAACATTCTTTGAGTTTTAATTAACTCTGAATTTTGTTTGGCATCTTCTCCATGTGAATTACAATTATGGAGCCTTTTAACTGTAGGAATGCTTTGTTGTGTATCAAGGATTGAACCCTTACTGGAACATCTTTCAAATTCATTACCTCCACATACTCTCTTCTCAGTGAAGGTTTCCTTATGGGTAACTGCCACTTGGCTCAGATGACTATCCTGTTGTCCCTCTAACCAATTATCAGGTTCCCAGGTTTCTCCTACAGTAGAATGCCAGATACCTTCCCTTTCCATTATTACCCCGTGGCATAAATCTTCAGTAATGTTGGGCTTTGGAGTTGGCTCTTTGGTTTCAAGTCTTGTCTCCGAGTCTGAAAAAAAAAACAAAAATTCAAATGCACATTGGTTTCTATGCTGGGAGACTGGAAACTGTATAAGGTGGGAATGAGAATTAAACTATCAAACTAAAATAACTTGAGCACATTTGAGAGCTTTCAAAGATGTACCCCAAATTAGGCAGAAAAATAGGAAGGGAGAGAAGGAACAGTGAACTGGTCCATAGAAAATAGGGGAACTGAAAGCAGGGGATGGAAGATGTACTGGGTAAGCAGAGAATACAGTGAGCCTATTTAGGGGGGATGGACAGTGAAGGCACTGACCACTGGAGTAGGCTACATAATGATGGTGGAACTAAGGGAAGATATGCAGAAGAGCTGGGATTGGGAGAGGCAGATCAGGAAACTCTGCACACTGTACCTAGTATTCCTACCGGCAGTTTCTTCTCTCCTACAAGGCCACCTAGAATTCTACACCTAATTAATCTTCCTAAAACATTACAGTGTGACACAGTGTAAAAATTGCTGACCCAAAGTCAGACAAACATGGATTCACATCCTGCCTTAACACCATCTTAACTAGTTACTTGTCTCACTGGGTCCTAGTCTCACAGATATAAAATGAGGATTAAGAAATATGGTCAGGGCTGGGCATGGTGGCTTATGCCCATAATCCCAGCATTTTGGGAGGCCAAGGTAGGCAGATCACTTGAGGTCAGGAGTTCAAGGCCAGCCTGGCCAACATGGTGGAACCCCATCTCTGCTAAAAATATAAAAATTTGCTGGGCATGGTGGTGGGTGTTTGTAGTGTTAGCTACTTGGGAGGCTGAGGTGGGAAGATGACTTGAACCCAGGAGGCAGAGGTTGCAGTGAGCTGAGAGAGTGGCACTGCACTCTAGCCTGGGCGACAGAGTGACACTCTGTTAAAAAAAAAAAATGATAGGAAGTAAATAAGATAATGTATATGGTATAGTTTGGATGTGTGTCTCCACCCACATTTCATACTGAAATTAAATCCCCAGTGTTGGAAGTGGGGCCTTATGGGAGGCGATTGGATCATGAGAGTGGTTTCTTATGAATGGTTTAGCACTATCTCCCTTGGTACTGTCTTCCCTATCATAAGTGAGTTCCTGTGAGATCTGGTTGTTTACAAATGTGTAACACCTCCATCCTCACTCTTTCTTGCTCTTGCTTTTGCCATTTGATGTGCCTGTTCCCCCCTCATCTACTGCCATGATTGTAAGCCTCTTTAGGCCTCCCCAGAAACAAATGCGGGGACTATGCTTCTTGTGTAGGAACTGTGAGCCAATTAAACCTCTTTTCTTATAAGTTACTCAGTCTGAGGTATTTCCTTATAGCAACATGAGAATTGACTAATACAGAAAATTGGTCCCGGGAAGTGGGGAATTTCTATAAAGATACCTGAAAATGTGGAGGTGACTTTGGAATAACAGGCAGAGGTTGTAAGAGTTTGGAAGACTCAGAAGAAGATAGGAAGACAAGGGACAATTTGGAACATCTTAGAGACTGGCTAAATGTTTGTGACCAAAATGCTGATAGTGATATGGACAGTTAGGTCTCGGTTAAGGTCTCAGATGGAAATAAGGAACTTACCGGGAATTGCAGCTAAGGGTACTTTACCTATGCCTTATTAAAGAACTTGGCTGCATTGTGCCACTGCCCTAGAGATCTGTGGAACTTTGAACTTTGAGAGTGGTGATTTAGGGTATCTGGTGGACAAAAATTCTAAGCAGCAAAGCACGCAAGAGATGGGTTGGCTGCTTCTAACACCCTATGCTCAGATGTGAGAACAAAGGAATGACTTAAAACTGGAACTGACTTTTTTTTTTTTTTTTTTTTTTTTTTTTGAGACAGAGTTTCACTCATGTTACCCAGGCTGGAGTGCAATGGCACGATCTCGGCTCACCGCAACCTCCGCCTCCTGGGTTCAGGCAATTCTCCTGCCTCAGCCTCCTGAGTAGCTGGGATTACAGGCACACACCACCATGCCCAGCTAATTTTTTGTATTTTTTTTTTTTAGTAGAGACGAGGTTTCACCATGTTGACCAGGATGGTCTCAATCTCTTGACCTCGTGATCCACCCACCTCGGCCTCCCAAAGTGCTGGGATTACAGGCTTGAGCCACTGCGCCCGGCCAGAACTGACATTTAAAAGGGAATAAGTTTGGAAAATTTGCAGCCTGGCCATGTGGTAGAAAAGAAAAGCCAATTTTCAGGGAAGGAATTCAAGCAGGCTGTAGAAATTTACATAAGTAAAAAGGAGCCAAGTGCTAATAAGTCAAGACAATGGGGAAAAGGCCTCAAAGGCATTTCGGAGACCTTCACAGTAGCCCCTCCCTCAGAAGCCTAGGAGGAATGAATGGTTTCCTAGGACAGGCCCAGGGCCCAGCTGCCCTGCACAGCCTTGAGACACTGCTCTCCGCATTCCAGCCACTCCAGATCCAGCCATGGCTGAAAAGGGCCAGGTTACAGCTCAAACTGCTATTTCAGAAGGTGCAAGATGTAAGCCTTGGCAGCTTTGATATGGTGTTAAAGCCTGTGGGTATACACGATACAAGAGTTAAGGCTTGGGAACCTCCATCTAGATTCCAAAGGATGTACAGAAAAGCCTAAGTGTCCAGGTAGAATCCTGCTGCAGGGGCAGAAGCCACACAGAGAACCTATAATAGGGCAGTGCAGAGGAGAAATGTGGAGTTGGAGCCCCATGCAGAATCCCCACTGAGGCACTGCCTAGTGGACCTGTGAGAAGAGGGCCAACACCCTCCAGACTCCAGAATGTAAGATTCACTGGCAGCTTGCACCCTGCATGTGGAAAAGCCAGAGACATTCAACTACAACCCATGAGAGCACTGCCAGGACTGAACCCTGCAAAGCCATGGGGGTAGATCTGCCCAAGGCCTTGGGAATCCACCCCTTGCAGCAGAGTGCCCTGGATATGAGATACAGAGTCAAAGAAAATAATTTTGAAGCTTTAAGATTTAATGACTGCTCTGATAGTTTTTGGACTTTCATGGGGCCTACAACCCCTTTCTTTTGGCAGATTTCTCCCTTTTAGAACAGGAGAGTTTACCCAATGCCTATACCCTCAGTATATCTTAGAGGTAACTAACTTGTTTTTTATTTTATAGGCTAATAGGTAGAAGGGACTTGCGTTGTCTAAGATGAGACTTTGGACTTTTGAGTTAATGCTGAAACAAGTTAAGACTTTAGGGATTATTGGAAAGGCAAGATTGTATTTTGAAACGTGAGAAAGATATAAGATTTGGAAGGGGCCAGAGGTGAAATGATATCATTTGGATGCATGTCCCCACCCAAATCTCATATTGGAACATAATCCCCAGTGTTGGAGGTGGGGCCTGGCAGGAGGTGATTGGCTCATGGGAGCAGTTTCTAATAAATAGTTTAGCACAATCCCTCTTGGTACTGTCCTCCCAATCATGCATGAGTTTTCATGAGATCTGGCCATTTAAAAGTATGTAGCACCTCCCCCTGCCACTCTCTTTTGCTCCTGGTTTTGCCATTTGATGTGTCTGCTCCCCTTTTGCCCTCCACTATGATTGTAAGCCTCCTGAGGCTTCCCCAGAAGGAGATGCTGGCACTATTGCTTCCTGTACAGCCTGTAGAACCATAAGCTAATTAAACCTCTTTTCTTACAAATTACCCAGTCTTGGCTGGGCATGGTGGCTCACACCTGTAATCCCAGCTCTTTGGGAGGCTGAGGTGGGTGGATTACCTGAGGTCAGTTCAAGACCAGCCTGGCCAACATGGCGAAATCCCATCCCTACTAAAAAAAATACAAAAAAAAATTAGCCGGGCAAGATGGTGTGCACCTGTATTCCCAGCTAAAAGGAGGATGAGGCAGGAGAATCACTTGAACCCAGGAGGCAGAGGTTGCAGTGAGCTGAGATTGCACTCCAGCATGGGCGACAAGAGTGAAACTCCATCTCTAAATAAATAAATAAATAACCTAGTCTCAGGTATTTTTTATAGCAATGTGAGAACAGACTAATACAGTATGTAAACTACCCTTTGGGAATACACTCCTCTGGAACATAAAGTACCAGAACATACATGAAACTTAAACTCTTAAGGGAGGATGACAATCTAGACGTTTCTTCCCCTTAAACTTTAAGCAGGCTGTAATTTATTCATGGGGATAAGACAGTCCTAAAGGATCCTACCATTTCCTAAATATCCACTGTCTGAGAGGAGGCTGGAAAAGGACTTTGTAGCTACTCAGACTACTGTTTTCTCAGATCCTATTTCTTAACCCAGACAAAATAAGAGCTAGAGGACTGGAACTGCAACTTGAGAATCAGCTTTCTGATTGCTGATCAAAGTCAACAGAGTAGAGATAAATACTGAAAAAATAAACCAAAGGCTTATGGGTACAGGCTTTCCTGTGAAGCAAGAAATATGCATTTACCAGGCCTCTTTCTTCTGACCTGACCTGCTTACATGAAAAGAGAAAAAGTGGGAAGGAAGTCAAGCAGCCTCCACCTCCAGAACACATACCACCAAGTAACCCCAAACAGAGGACCTGTCAAACTGAGTATGAAAATACCAGCAGGTGATGTGTGAGTTTGCAGTTGCCTGTTGCCCCACCTCTGCATGGGGGTCAGCCAGTCAACTCAAGTCCTTTGGGAACATTTAAGATGTTATTAAACAACATAACAAGCAAAGGAGAATCCATTCACACTATTAGACAGATACAAAGTTCAGATAGAACTGCTTCTATTCAAAGATAAATTATACACAGAAAATACTAAGTTTGGAAACTATGTAGAGGTTCAAGAAATAAATTTTAAAAATAATAAAAACAGGAGTGTGAGACAAAAAAAGAAGTATAAAGACCAAAAGAAAGAAAAAAACGTTGGGAGAATAATTAAGTGCTTCTAGTCATCAAAAAACATCGTAAAGATAAAAAACTGAGTGCAGTGGCTCATGCCTGTAATCCCAGCACTTTAGGAGGTTGATGTGTGAAGATTTCTTGAGACCAGGAATTCTGGATCACCCAGGGCAACACAGTAAAAGCCCATCTCTACAAATAATTAAAAAATTAGCAGGTCATGGTGGTACACATCTGTAGTCTCAGCTACTCGGAGGCTGCGGTATGAGGATTGCTTGAGCCCAGGAGTTCAAGTCTGCAGTGAGCCATGATAGTGCCACTGCACTCTAGCCTGGGAGACACAGCAAGACCCTATCTCTGAAAATAAAAGCTAAAAAAATAGAAACTACCTACTGAAAGAAGATATTTGCAACACATGACCCACAAAAAACTAGAATGGAAACTTGGAAAATAATGTTTATGAAACACCAAGGCCACTAGGAAAAATGGGCAAAAGACTGGAATGAGCACTTAAGAAAAAGAAGGCTGAATGGTCTGTAAACATAAGTAAAGATGCCCAATCTCAACAGTAACCAGTGGAAAGCAGATTAAAGCTGCAACAAGATACCATGACCACATCCACCCAAATAACAAAATGTTAAAATTCAAACTGATAGCTTTTGGAAAGATTCAATAATGGAAACTTCTATATCTTGCTGGTGGAAATGCAATTTGATTCAAGCATTTGAAAAATAGTTTAGTGCAACCTAGAACAAGCACACTGGCTGATTTAGCAAGTCCACTACTAGGTACCTATACTTAGGTAGCTCTACCTTGCAACAGTATGAGAATTCATGATTCTTTACACAGCATTGTGTGTAACAGTAAAAATTGGAAACAACACAAATGCCTCTTGTCAAAAAATGGATAACAAAATTGTCAAGTGTTTATATAATGGAATAACTGACAACAGTGAACATTAATAAACTAAAGCTACACATATCAATATAAATAAGCAAAGGCACATAAGTACGTGTGTGTGTGTGTGTGTGTGTGTGTGTGTGTGTAGTAACATTCAATTTAGATAAAGTTTTAAAACAGACCAAAACTAAACATATTGTTTAGAGATTCAATGACAAATGGCAATACTATAAAGAGAGGGAAAAGAAGTATCACAAAAGTCAGAATAATGGTTACATCATGAATAGAGGTAAGAGTATGTAAATAAGGAGATGCACACAAAGCAAGCAATGTTCTGTTTCTTGATCTGGATTCTGGTAACTGGATATCTGCTTTTTTTTTTTTTTTTTTGAGATGGAGTTTCGCTCTTGTCGCCCAGGCTGGAGCACAGTGGTGCAATCAAGGCTGACTGCAACCTCCACATCTCAGGTTCAGGCAATTCTCCTGCCTCAGTCTCCTGAGTAGCTGGGATTACAGGGACCACAGGCATGCACCACCATGCCTGGCTAATTTTGTCTTTTTAGTAGAGATGGGGTTTCACCATGTTGGCCAGGCTGGTCTCGAACTCCTGACCTCAGGTGATCCACCCGCCTTGGCCTCCCAAAGTGCTGGGATTATAGGCATGAGCCACTGCACCTGGCCTGTTTTTTTTGTTTTTGTTTTTGTTTTTGTTTTTTTTGTCTTTGTCATTATTAACTAAAAAGAGAAGCAGTAGGGCACAGTGGTTATGATACCACTAAGATGAGACTTTGGACTTCGGCATTAATGAACTCGAAACGAACTCCGGAGCTCCACCACTATTAGCTGTGTGACCTTAGGTAGGTTTCTTAACCTCTCTGTGCTCTCGTGTCCAAATTTGTTAAGTGGTACCTATCTCATAGTGTTGATATAAGCACAAAAGTTAGTTGACATTTATAAAGGGCTTAGAATAGTATACAGGTTTTGGTTAAATAGTACCAAAGGAAGTATTTTGTTCTTTTTAACAGTTTTAATATTTTAATATTTTCTAGTATTTTGCTATTCTGGAAAATACTAAGCATTTTAAGCTCAAACATCCTTTTGTACTACAGAAAACTTAATAGGATTCAGTATATCTTCATTTAGACTTAAAAGTTAGTTCTGAGGAGTTGATGTTTATGAAAGAAAACAGATTACTGACAGATTTTAAAAACTGGCCTAAGAGGATGCCTGCCAGAACTGAGGGAAGACTGATATGACTCAAGAACTCCACATGGTCAGCACTCCATACATGTGTAGAGAAAAGCAAAACATACTCTTAAATATGAAAGACTCAATAATAACGGTACTCCTAAACCATTTCTGAACTATTATTTAAATATTTAATTCGAACAAAAAAATAAACACGAATGAGAAAGTTAGTTTAGGTATAAAAAGACTGGCAATGAAATGGTGAATCCACTTCAAGGATGAACCTTGAAGACAGTATGCTAAATGAAATAAGCCAGTCACAAAAGGACAAATATTACATGAATCCACTTATATGAGGTATCTAGAGTAGTCGAAATCATAGAGGCAGAAAGCAAATTAAAGGTTACTAGGGATTGGAGGAAGTAGGGAATGGGTTGCAACTGTTTAATGGGAATAGAGTTTTCATTAGGAAAGATGAAAAAGTTCTGGAGATGGTTGGTGGTGCTGGTTGCACAAAAATGTGAATGTACTTAAATGCCTCCAAATTGTACACTTAACATGGCTAATTTTATGTATATTGTACACGTACACACACAAACACAAAACATTACAATTAAAAAAAAAAGACACCTAAAGAATTACATTCCAGGCTAGGCCTAGTGGCTCACGCCTGTAATCCCAGCACTTTGAGAGGCTGAGGTAGGCAGATCATGAGTTCAGGAGTTCAAGACCAGTCTGGCCAACATAATGAAACCCTGGCTCTACTAAAAATACAAAAATTAGCTGTGCGTGGTGGTGCATGCCTGTAGTCCCAGCTAGTCAGGAGGCTGAGGCAGGAGAATTGCTTGAACCCGGGAGGCTGAGGTGAGAGAATCACTTGAACCCGGGAAGTGGAGGTTGAACTGAGCTGAGACCACACCATTGCACTCCAGCTTGGGTGACACAGTGAGACTCCATCTCAAAAAAAAAAAAAAAAATTTCATTTCAACTATTTGGGAAAGCCTCATATTTGAAAATTAAGCAGTGAACTTGTAAATTCCAAGAGATCAAAGAAGAAATCACAGCGGAATTAAGAAAATGTTTTACATGTTATAGCTAAAGTGATGCTTAGAGGAAAATCTATAGCTTTAAATGTTTTTACAGTAAATAAGAATGGCCCATAATCTGTGACCTATGTTTCCAGCTTGGGAAGTTAGACAAAGAAGATCAAATTAAATCCTAAGAAAAGGATCCTCTTCCTGATAAGGTGGAGTAGGCCTATTCCACCATATCTCTTCCACTAATAAACCTGAACAGGAAGTATGGAAGCAATTATTTGAGGGCCCTGAAAAGTAAACAGTAGCAGGTGAACTGGGGAGGAAGACCAAAATCCAAAGTACCACTGAATCAGTGGTGAGCTTACCTTTTTTCCCTCAGCTACCATCTGTACTAAACTTTTACTTTCAGCAGCCTGAAAACAGGAACCGAGGCAAGAGAAGGCAGAGGAGGTTCTCCAGGAGGAGCTCTAGGGCTTGTTCATGGAGCAGAAAAAGGATTTCTAATGCTTAAAGAGAGTAGGGGGAATTGCTTACTTTTTTTCTTTTCCTTCATTTTATTGCACTCCAGCACCTAAGCAATCCTCCGGTGGCTACTGCGACAGCAGTGGTACTGTGAGCTGATAGGAGCCCAAAACCAAGAGGAGAGGGTCCTTCCTCCCCAAGCAAGGAATCTGTGGTCCCAAGGAGGATAATGAGAAGCCCCATTTCATCTTCTCTTTCTTTGTCCTTCTGATGCTTGGTTCTGCATAAGGACAGTCACTGGAAGTCATAGCAGAGTGGGGCAACTACAAGCCCCTGCATTGTAGCCAGAAGAATAAAAAGAGCCACAGGAACCTGAAACTACTGAGGACATAGACAGGGAAGAATTTGAGAAAATGACCGTGGAAGTTATTTAAGAACTCCTGAGCTCACATGTGAGATACAGATTCATGAATCTGACCCCCTAAGCAGCATACATGGACTTTGAGAATAAGAGGGACCATTGCTTAAATTCCTTATTGGCCATTTCTTCCAGGTTTATTAGTTTGTGTGCATAGAGTTGTTTGAAATAGGAACACTTTTACACTGTTGGTGGGAGTGTAAATTAGTTCAACCATTGTGGAAGACAGTGTGGCGATTCCTCAAGGACATAGAAATAGAAATTCCATTTGACCCAGCAATCCCATTACTGGGTATATATCCAAAGGATTACAAATCGTTCTACTATAAGGACACGTGCACACGAATGTTCATTGCAGCACTGTTTACAATAGCAAAGACCTGGAACCAACCCAAATGCCCATCGACGATAGACTGGATAGGGAAAATGTGGCACATATACACCATGGAATATTATGCAGCCATCAAAAACGATGAGTTTGGGTCCTTTGTAGGGACATGGATGAACCTGGAAACCATCATTCTCAGCAAACTGACAGAAGAGCAGAAGATCAAACACCGCATGTTCTCACTCATAGGCGGGTGTTGAACAATGAGAACACATGGACACAGGGAGGGGAGCACTACACACTGGGGTCAGTTGGGGGGAAATAGGGGAGGGAGGGTGGGGGGTGGGAAGCTGGGGAGAGATAGCAAGGGGAGAAATGCCAGATGTAGGTGATGGGGAGGAAGGCAGCAAATCACACTGCCACGTGTGTTCCTATGCAACAATTTTGCATGTTCTTCACATGTACCCCAAAACCTAAAATGCAATAAAATAAATAAATGGGAAAAAAAATTCCTTATTGGCCACAGAGTGACACACATGTGAGCAAGATTCAAGCAACAATGTGAAATCTCTGACAACTAAACTGACACCAAAACCACAACCCACAGAAAGGAAGCTGGACTTTGTAGTCTGACCTCAGCCAGGTTGACTGCCTGCTAAAACAGAAATATCAACATTTTCTGTTGGATTTAAAGAAGGCATAGAGTTTTATAACATAGTATTCGAAATGTCCATGATACCTTTTGAAGTCACTGAGAATATAAAGAACCAGGAACATTTCAACTTACATGGGAAAAGATAACCAAAAGACATCAAGTGAGATGATACAATTATCTTGCAAGGACTTTAAGGCAGCTGCCTTACTTGTTCCAACAAATAAGAGTGAATACACTCTAAAGAAATGGAAATAAAATCTCAGTAAAGAAAATGAACATATAAAAAAGAACTAAGCAGAAATTCTGGAAGTGAAAAATATGCAGTATTTTTAATATACAAACATTTATTTATTAATCTAGAAAACAGAAATCTTGGGGCTGGATGTGGTGGCTCACGCCTGTAATCCCAACACTTTGGGAGGCTGAGGCAAGTGGATCACCTGAGGTCAGGAGTTCAAGACCAGCTTGGTCAACATGGGGAAACCCCATCTCTACTAAATATACAAAAATTAGCCAGGCGTGGTAGGGGGTGCCTGTAATCTCACCTACTCGGGAGGCTGAGGCAGGAGAATCGCTTGAACCCAGGAAGGGGACATCCCAAGAAGGGGACGTGGCAGTGAACCGAGATCGTGCCATTGCACTCCAGCCTGGGCAACAAGAGTGAAACTTCGTATCAAAATAAACAAATGAATGAATAAATAAATAAATAAATGTGTGTGTGTGTGTGTGTGTGTGTGTGTGTGTGTGTAAATCTTGCTAAATAGGTCCAACAGCAGAAGGGTGAAAACAGGAAAGAATTAACTTGAAGACAGATTAAAAGAAATTATGATTCAAGCTGAACAACACAAAGAAAAAGGATTGAGAAAAAATAAAGATGGAGAGCACCTCAGGGATGTATGCGGCAACACCAAAAGATCTAATATTTGTCTCACTGGAGTCCCAGGGAAGGAGAAAATGTTTGGTTCTGAAAAAGTATTTGAAGAAATCATTGCTAAAAACTTATATTTGACAGAAGACTTCCACAAATAGGTACAGGGTCAACCCAAAGAAATCCATGCCCAGAAACATCTGATTATGATTTTTTTCTTTATTTTTGAGACAGAGTCCACTCTGTCACCCAGGCTGAAGTGCAGGGTGCAACCTTGGCTCACTGCAACACTCCACCTCCTGCGTTCAAGCAATTCTCAGCCTCCCACGTAGCTGGGACTACAGGCATGTGCTACCACACCCAGCTAATTTTTGTATTTTTCGCAGTGACGGGGTTTTGCCATGTTGCCCAGGCCAGTCTCAAACTCCTGGCCTCAAGTGATCTGCCTGCCTTCGCCTCCCAAAGTGCTGAGATTACAGGTGTGAGACACCATGCCCAGCCATAATCAAATTCTAAAAATGGAAGTAAAAAATAATCTTGAAAGCAGCCAGGGAAAATTAATACACTACTTGGTGGTGGGGCAAAAATCTGAATAACTGGATTTCTCATCACAAACCACGGATGCCAGAAGGAAGTAGCCTAATTATTTCAAAGTGCTAAAAGAAAATAACTATAAACCTAAAGTTCTATATTAGCAAAACTCTTTCAGGAATGAAGGTGAAATAAAGACATTCTGATATGAAAGAAAACTAAGACAATCTGTCACCAGCAGAACTACCCTGTTAAGTCAATGTAATCTCAGAACCAGAACTCTCAATGTTTTTAAACAATGCTGATTACTTAAATATCAAGAGTATAACTAGGACAAAGAAGGATTTATCCAGAAAATAAAGAATGGTTCACTATTAAAAATTACTATAATATTAATAGGTGATAGGTCATATGATCAACCTGATAGATGCTTCAAAGTATTCAACTGATATCCTTCATCCATTCCTGATTCAAAAACAAAAATATTAGCATTGCACCAATGGAATGGATTCTTTCTAGAAGAATTCTCTCTAAAAAGAGAACCAAGGAAAAGATGCTTACTATTACTACTTCTATTTAATGTTATTGCAAAAGTGTAACCAATATCACAACTGAAATGGGGGGAAAGTTTAATTTTTCCCAGATTGCTGGGAATACTCTGAACGCCTTTGTGATGACTGAGCAACCCCAAGCTTCTGGAAGAATTGGCAAAACCCAAGTTACCTGAAATAACAAGAAGAAACTTGTTGAATTTGGTTTCCCTGAAATGAGTTATTTGCTTTGTGATGCTTGTTACTTGCTGTATCAATTATATTTGAGAAAATGAAGGATAATGTGAAATGCTGAGATGAAACTTATAATGTTGGCTCTGCCAAGCTGCAACTTGTAACTTTGGCTCTGCTGAGCTGCAGCTTGTAACTTTGGCTCTGCCAAACTGTTCTGCTAAAAACAGGAACTCTGTGAAAGGGACTAACCAGGTAGCTTGAGTACCAGAGAGAGACAACAGTGTGTAATGGGCTTCTCATTGCAGAGAGCCTGTGAACGGACGTGTAATGGAGAGGCTTATTACCTAGATTCCTTTCCCAGGAAAGGCATATTTATTAGGGCCCTGGAAAGGGAATACAACCCGTATGGAGAACCTATGAATGGAAGAATGAGGGACATCTGTCTCTGTGGTTGAGATAAAGATGTAAAAGTCTTTCTTCTCCCACTGCTCCTCCAGGCCTGCATGGAGGCCCCCTCCTCTTGCAGTTTTTGTGATCAGGCTGGTTGTCCTGTGCCAGATACTGTTCCCCCGTAGCTGTGAGCCCAATATGTTCTTGCTGATAATCATAAGTTTATGTTTAACCTACAATCTTGCTAAGGTGTATGGTTTCTATGCTGACACTAGTAAGTTATCTTTACATTGTTCTGCTTTTATAATACCACATTGTGATTTTTGTGCATCAGTTTTTGCAAATGTATTCTTTTTGTATAATTATCACTGAAACTTTGCGTAACTTCGCTCCCCCTCCCCCATTGAAAGAGCACAATAAAAAACTGAGGTTTTCAGGGGAATGTCAGACATCCACGGAGCAGCTTTATGTGGTGTCTCCCCTGGGCCCAGCTTTAAGGAAAACTTTTTCCTTCTCTGTCTTTTTCACTGACCACTCGATCACTTTGAGATATCTTAAGCCCATGTTGATTTATTGGGAGCCGGTCTCGCCAATACCAGATGATATAACTGTCTACCTACAAAATGAAAAATGGTTAGGGTGGCTTTACTCAGAATTGATGGAAGTATTGTGGGCTTGGAACCTGAGCATTATATATCAGAAACTGTAGCTCTTCCAGGATTAAACAATGTTTCATATCCTTGAAATTTTACTATCCCATTAAATAAGGACTTTATAAAGCACTTAGCATTATGCTTGGAAATAATAAGGATCCAATAATTATTAGCTGTTACCATTACCATTATTACAATTTTATAATAAGCAACATACAGTTCTCTCTGCCTTTCCTTTTTTCCTAAGCAAGACTTTTGAGAGATGATATTCAATACTCCCTTAATGGTTTGGAATGCTTTTTCTGCCTTTCCTCATTAACTTATAGGATTTATATAACGTTGATACTCATCAGGACATGAACAAGAGTCTCCAGACCAAGGTGTCTTGTCTGTCACAGACCCCTTAGTACATATGACTGGCCATAGCAGAGGCTAGGAGCTTGCACAGTATTGGTGTGTGGGATGGAGAGGGTAAGTTGATTTATTTCTTTTCTCATTTTATGTTTCTTCCATCTCCTGTGTAACAGTTAAGTTTCTCCTAACACCCAACTAGACTATTTCTAAACCCATCTGTCTGGATTTTCTATTTAAACTCTTGCTGTACCCTACAATGCATTCTCTATATAGCAGTCAGACTGGTTTTATGAATATGATAAATCATTCATTCAATAAATACTTATCAAGCCAGGTACTGTTCTAGGTGCTCAGGATATAGCAATGAACAGAAAAAATTTCTGCCCTTATGAAACATATTTCAGCAAAAGAAAGGAAGACAATAAGTAAAATACTTAGTATTTAAGTGGTATACCTTATAGAAAAACAATAAAGGCATTTAAATGCATATAGGGAACATGATGGGTGAGAGGAAAGGTCTGCAATTTTAAACTGGGTCATAAGAAAAGGCCTCCCTGAAAAGGTGACATTTAAACCAAGACTTTAAGGGACTAAGAGAGGAAGTCATAGGACTATCTAAGGGAGAGCTTCCCAGACACAGTGTAACAGCCAGTGCTAAGGCTCTGCAGCAGCAGTGGGTATGTCTTACTTAAGGAAGAATGAACTTTTTGAATATTCCTACATTTATTATAGTATTTTAGATCAATTTTCCTAGTAATGGAAGCAAAGATATGTGCATGTATTAAACATCAGTGAGGCTCATGTGAGCATGCAGGTAGATAAAGACTAACAGTATATAAATTCTCCTTGTGTGTTTCTATACATATGTACACATACATTTACACAGACACACATATATATACACAGAGGTAGTTACCTAGTATATCTCTGAATTTTTTTTTTTTTTTGAGACCGAGTCTCGCTTTGTTGCCCAGGCTGCAGTGCAGTGGTGCAATCTTGGCTCACCGCAACCTCTGCCTCCCAGGTTCAAGTGATTCACACGCCTCAGCCTCCCAAGTAGCTGGGATTACAGGTGCATGCTACCATGTCCAGCTAATTTTTGTACTTTTATTAGAGATGGGATTTCACCACGTTAGCCAGGCAGGTCTCGAACTCCTGACCTTTACCTGTCTCAGCCTCCCAAAGTGCTGGGATTACAGGAATGAGCCACCATGCCCGGCTGAAATTTTTAAAAAATCACATATGAAACACAGACAGTGGGGTCCCATGTTTAGAGATGGTTAGGGTGGCTTCCTGGAGAGCTAAAAAGATTATAGAATCCCCAACTGTATTTTTACACATAATATTTGTTAGTGGGTTTCTAATACTTTATGCATGTTTTTAATTTTTGTTTCCTTCATAACTGAACATCATCAAATGATTTAAATCTAATTACCAATGATGAGAGACTAAAAGTCACTGCTTCCCATATTACTAATAATTTCTATCTTTTCTTAACATTAGCCAGTTTACAATGATAATGCTGGCACCAGGGACAGCACTTCTGGATTTGCAGTTTCTACTCATCTTTTATAAAACAGGAGCAAAAATCTAACAAAGCTTTCAACTGTACCAAGCTTTAGTACAGAAAAAAGAAGTGATGCTAAAAAGAAAATTAGGCCAGGATACAGAATTTTCTAGTTTTACTAAAACTAGAAACTTTAGGATATAAGAAGTCACAGCAGGTCAAGGGAAGAAAGTGAGAATTCGCATTAAACTTGAAGCAAAAAGCCAACAAAACACAACATCTGTGTTCAAATTTTGGCATGTTATTTCACCTTTTGGAGCCAATTTCTTCCACCATAAGAGGCGTAGCAGTACTTACCCATGGATGTGTGTGTCAAGTAAGTGAGATGCTGGCTGGGGAAGAGCCCAGCACGGCACTCAGTCAATACTTTCTCCTCTTGGCTTGGACAGGACAATGAGAGGACTAAATGGCAGATTAATCTGGCAGCAATATCCAAGAAAATCTAGAAAGAACAAGATCTGGAGTTTGCAAATCATCAGGTTCTATGGGCTCCTTTTCATTCCTCAACTTTCGCCTATCTTTAGTTTCTCCCACTGCAATGTACACCTCTCTGCTCTTTTAGATACACTCAAGTATTTTCCTTGTTAAAAAACAAACCGGAGATCGATCTAGGATGGCCGTTTAGGCCGGCGCCGCTGCTTTGCCCCGCATGGCTGCTTTGTCAGTGCCCTGGAGCAGCAGTTCTTCGTACAAAATACACTGGTCTGGGTGCCCTTTTGGCTGGTGATTGGAGCCACGGGAAATCGCCCATTCGTCTGTTTAAAAAGGGGACTGAACAGGGAACCAGGACAGTAGATTCCAGGGCAAAAAAAGCGTGATGAATCTCAGTGCCGCTGTTTAAGCCGAACGAGAAAACACACAGATCCTGGCACCTCTTCAACAGGCGACTAGAACACCAACTTAAAAAAAAAAAAAAAGAAAGGCTC
>NW_016107933.1:222292-223904 GCF_001604975.1 Cebus imitator | reverse complement strand
GGGAAGGCAAGAATAGAGAAAAAAGGGTAAAAAGGAATGAACAAAGTCTCCAAGAAATGTGGGACTATGTGAAAAGACCTAATCTACATTTGATAGGTGTACCTGAATGCGAATAAGAGAAGGAATCAAAGCTGGAAAATACTCTTCAGGATATTATCCAGGAAAACTTCCCCAACGTTGCAAGGCAGGCAAATATTCAAGTCCAGGAAATACAGATAACACCACAAAGATATTCGTCAAGAAGAGCAACCCCAAGGCACATAATCGTCAGATTCACCAGGGTTGAAATGAAGGAGAAAATACTAAGGGTAGCCAGAGAAAAAGGTCGGGTTACTCACAAAGGGAAGGCCATCAGACTCACAGCAGATCTCTCAGCAGAAACCCTACAAGCCAGAAAAGAGTGGGGGGCAATATTCAACATCCTTAAAGAAAAGAACTTTCAACCCAGAATCTCCTATCCAGCGAAACTAAGCTTCATAAGTGAAGGAAAAATAAAATTCTTTATGAACATGCAAGTACTCAGAGATTTCATCACCACCAGGCCAGCTTTACAAGAGCTCCTGAAAGAGGCTCTACACATATAAAGGAACAACCAGTACCAGCCACTCCAAAAACATGCCAAATGGTAAAGAGAATCAACACAATGAAGAATCTGCATCTAATGGGCAAAACAGCCAGCTAGCACCAAAATGGCAGTATCAAATTCACACATAATAATATTAACCCTAAATGTAAATGGACTAAATGCCCCAATCAAAAGACACACACTGGCAAATTGGATAAAAAGACAAAACCCATCGGTGTGCTGTATCCAGGAAACCCATCTCACATGCAGGATACACAAAGGCTCAAAATAAAGTGATGGGGGAAGATTTACCAAGCAAATGGAGAGCAAAAAAAAAGCAGGAGTTGCAATTCTCATCTCTGATAAATTAGACTTTAAAGCAACAAAGATCAAAAGAGACAAAGAAGGACATTACATAATGGTAAAAGGATCAATGCAACAAGAAGAGCTAACGATCCTAAATATATAAGCACCCAATACAGGAGCACCCAGATACATAAGGCAAGTTCTTAATGACTCACAAAGAGACTTAGACTCCCACACAATTATAGCGGGACACTTTAACACCCCATTGTCAATATTAGACAAATCAACCAGATAGAAAATTAACAAAGATATCCAGGCCTTGAACTCAGACCTGGACCAAGCAAACCTAATAGACATTTACAGAACTCTCCACCCCAAATCCACAGGATATACATTCTTCTCAGGACCACATCACACCTACTCTAAAATTGACCACATAATTGGGAGTAAATCACTCCTCAGCAAATGCAAAAGAACGGAAATCGTAACAAACAGTCTCTCAGACCACAGTGCAATCAAGTTAGAACTCAGAATTCAAAAACTAACCCAGAACCACACAGCTTCACGGAAACTGAACAACTTGCTCTTGAATGTTGATTGGATAAACAATGAAATGAAGACAGAAATAAAGATGTTCTTCGAAACCAACAAGAATGAAGACACAACATACCAGAATCTCTGGGACACATTTAAAGCAGTCTCTAGAGGAAAATATATAGCAATAAGTGCCCACATGAGAAG
>NW_016107933.1:203333-219385 GCF_001604975.1 Cebus imitator | reverse complement strand
TGGGGAGAGATAGCAAGGGGAGAGATGCCAGATGTAGGTGATGGGGAGGAAGGCAGCAAATCACACTGCCACGTGTGTACCTATGCAACAATCTTGCATGTTCTTCACATATACCCCAAAACCTAAAATGCAATAAAATAAATAAATGGGAAAAAATAAATAAAAATAAAAAACCACAGAGTTCTGAGTTCTTACTCTTTCTTCCGTTTCCTTCAAAGATGACCTTGTTGAAATGACAGTGTGTACTTAAAAGTCTTCACTTGCTTGTTGCTCCTTCATTTTTCTGCACACAGCATCTTTCTCTCAGCACTAAATGGGCTGTTCCCTGGCTCCCAGGTCACTCCCGAATCACCAAGCCTAGCAGGCATTTTCATTCCGTACTTGGCATTATCATACTCCACCTCGGCTCTTCTCTCTCTCTTTGACCCTGTTCTCTGCTGGGTCCTCTCCTCCTCCTTGGGCCACTCACCTTCACCAGAGCATCCTTGGCACCCTCAATATGTTATTGTCCTGAGGGTCCCACCCTTGTTGTTTTGCCCTGCCCACTCATTTGTTCATCCCAGTAATCTGTATTGATATGAATTTCACAAAATCGAATTTATATTTTCACCTGATTTCTGAAAATTCTACTTGATATCATTCAGTATTCACTCAACAAATATTTAACTACTTACTCCAGCAGAAAATGTTGTAGGCAGGGAATGTAAACAACAACATGTTCAAAAGAATTCAATGAGCCTACATGTTAGTAGGTAGACGACATTAAAAATGATGAGTAAAATACGGTGTGAAATGCAATTTAAAATAAAACAAGTGAAAAAGCTTTAAGTTCCAACCCAGTGGGGAAGCATGAAGGGGGTAAAGAAGTGGGAGATGAAAACACATATCAAAATGTATGTGTTTGCTTCTGCTGCCTCCAGAAAACCCACTAGAATGACAATAATCAATGAAAATGGCATAAATAAAATAATCTAGGGAGCAAGGGAAAAACTGCTGCACATACATACCAGAAAACCAGAAATAAAAAAATTAAATATTCTCAAACAGATGAGTGAACTTAATGCATGCATTAGAAAGACTGCTATTTAGAAGAACACTCAGAGAATGAGAAAGTGGCTCACAGAAATTTAAAAAAAAAATAGTACAAATAGATGTTTTCACAGAACTGAAAGGTAAGGTTTACAGAAATCACATCTCCTGGCACTCTCCCCTTCAAACAATGCCACGTCATCTCCTACTTTAGGGCTTTTGCACCTGCTGTTTCCTATGTCCCCCAGTGTTCTCCCACATGACCCATCACTTTGAGTATTTGTTCAAAAGTCACATTAAAGGAGAGGCCCTCCCTGACTATCCTGTGAAATCTTACTCTCGTTAACTATTGTAGTTCCCTTATGCTGCTTTATTTTCCCACATCACACATATCACTGTGTTATATGTGTTTCCTCCCTTCCTGCCTGCTTTCCTTTCCATTCTGTCCCTTCCTCCCTTCTTTCTTCCTTTATTAATTTATTCTCCTTTTATTTAATCCTCATAGTGTACCACCTCCCTCCAAGATGACCTAAGTGAGCCCTAGGGAAATGAGGCCCATCAGTAATGTGGAAGTATCATCTGAGAATACACATCCAGTGGCCCTCGTCTCTGCAGAGACCCAAGGATCTCTGAAGTGATTTTCCCCAAAGAGACACATTCATGTAGCGAATCTGTGCAGCCTGGCACTTACCTGGAAAGCCACCCTCAGGCAGTTCTTTTTTCATCAGGCTCAGTTCTTCTCGTTCCAGCTGGGAAGTCACATTGGGTTTGGAAAGGTGATTTCCTGCTTGAGAGGAAAGACATTAAGTTTGGGTTCTGAACTTAGTCTAAACACCAATCCTAGCACAGTTCTGATCTGTTCTCCCTCAGGGCTTCTGAAATAAGGAAGGTGTGGCTTATGAAGTTCCGCATTTTCCATTCTATACAGAAAAGATCTTCTACCTTGAAAGAGAGGACACCAAACAAACACCCTAAAACAATGCCTTATGATCAGAGACTTTCAGTCCAAATCCATAAATTTCAGAGGTCACACAGGAGGTATTATAGGGGAAAATTTGCAATTGAGGGGGGAAAGGTGTCAAGAGGTAGGTTTTGAGTTACAAGAAGTCCTTACCCAGTGAAACCAGGTTCCTGTGGTTCTCCAGCATTACGTTCCCATACACTGTCATCCTCTGAGCACAATCTGGTTGAATCCACTCTTCCCAAGAGAAATCTAGAGACACATCCTTTAAGGTCACTGACTCCTGAAAGTAAAAATTGCTCAATAAGGGATTATTCCAACAAAATCCCAGAGGGAAGTGAAAAGCCAGGAGCACTAGAAGGACAGGGCACAAAGATCTGCATGAGAAAACATGCTGCCTTCCAAATGGAAGAAAATATCTGCAACGAATCACAAAATAACCAGAGACATAATATAAAAAGTGCTTTGGGAGTTAAGGTCAGGAAGAGTAGGTATAAGTGAGAAATAGGGAAGGGCACTACCGGCTGCTCTAGATTCCCCTGGGAGGGGAAGGGGTGGTGTTGTGATCACCTCCTATTCACCCCATTGATGAAGGAGGAAATCCCTGACCTAAACGGTACACGATGACCAAATACAGGACACTTTACACTGAACAGATGAGGACAACAACAATTTATCAGCCACTTACAGTCACGGCCCAGGGGAGGAGGGCACCACATGCCATTAGGGGTCATAAAGGGGTTAACATTCAGGAACCTGGTAAACCAGCAGGGACTATGGGAGCAGGCTCTGTAGTGACAGCGGGTTGGGGTGACCTTTGGTTACCATGGAAGGATGTGACTTGCTTGTTTGAATAATTCCACAGGCTGGCAGGGATGTGAGACCATTAGGTTGAGGACAGGGTAGGCTGTATCTGGCCCAGCTGATGGGGGAGCCAGTGGGTCAGAGAGCTTTTCCTGGTGGGAAGAGGCACATCTGACAAGAGCAGGGGAATTCACGGCCAGGTCTCACAGCTTGACTCACTGCCCTAGAGGCTCCAGGATGTCAAAGGAGCACAAGTGGGAATAAGACAAGTGGGAAGTCCAGTTAATGGAGGAAAGCATGTATAAACAGGGAGAATCTAGAATGTGGTTGTTCTATGAGAGAACCAATAACAAATTCAGCTATACTTGAAATTGGCATTTCAAATGTGTAAGTCCACTGCTCTAGCCCTTAGCATAGGAACTAAAATACTGTAAACATTTAATATCCATTTCATGAGGGAAAACCCAACTGAGTGGTGGCTACTATAAATGGTAACTAACATTTTATTCAGTTTTTACTAATAGGAGATTCACATGTCTCACCTCATTTAACCCATAGAAGAACCTAGATTGATGGCACTAATCATTTTATAGATGAGGAATCTGAGGATTAAAGACATTAGATAACTTATCCAAGATCACACAGCTGGAACTTGAACCCAACTCCCTATGGGCATCCAACTCTCTATGTTGTGAGATGAGAAGATGGCCAAGAAAAGAACTGTGGCAAGCAACAGAATCAGAAAGATAGGAGATTCACCTGGAAGGTCAGGGGAAAGAGTTTCAAGAAAGAGGTCATGGGGTCAGACAAATAGAATGCTAATGGAAAAGAGAGCTCCTGATGTAAAAATTTGCAATTTTAGCAGTGTGGTGGAGGCAGAAGTGAGTTTATAGTGGACAGAAGCATAAATAAGACATAAAGAATCAAAAACAGGCTGAGATTATGGCCCATGCCTGTAATCCCAGAACTCTGGGAGGCCGAGGCAGGCAGATCACCTGAGGTCAGGAGTCTGTGACCAGCCTGGCCAACATGGTGAAACCCTGTCTCTACTAAAAATATACAAATTAGCCAGGTGTGGTGGTGAGCACCTGTAATCCCAGCTACTCAGAAGGCTGAAGCAGGAGAATCACTTGAACTCGGGAGGCAGAGGTTGCTGTGAGCCAAGATCACGCTATTGCACTCCAGCTTGGATGCTGGATGACAAGAGCAAAACTGCGTATCAAAAAAGAAAAAAGCCAGATAAATTACTTTTTCTTTTTTTTTCTTTTATGCTTTTTTTGGGATATAGTCTTGCTCTGTCGCCCAGGCTAAAGTGCAGTGGTGCGATCTTGGCTCATTGTACCTCCTTTTCCTGGGTTCAAGCAATTCTCCTCCCTCAGCCCCCCAAGTAGTTGGGATTACAGGTGCCCACTACCACCCCCAGCTAATTTTTGTATTTTCAGTAGAGATGGGGTTTCACCACGTTGGCCAGGCTGGTCTTAAACGCCTGACCTCAAGTGATCCACCCGTCTCAGCCTCCCAAAGAACTGGGATGACAGGTGTGAGCCACTGTGTACAGACAGATAAATTACTTAAAGCTTTTTGTAAAGAAGCTGAGAGTAGTTGGGCGCAGTGGCTCACGCCTGTAATCCCAGCACTTTGGGAGGCCGAGGCAGGTGGATCACGAAGTCAAGAGATTGAGACCATTCTGGCCAACATGGTGAAACCCCGTCTCTACTAAAAATACAAAATATAGCTGGGCATGGTGGTGCACGCCTGTAATCCCAGATACTTGGGAGGCTAAGGCAGGATAATTGCTTGAACCCGGGAGGCGGAGGTTGCAGTGAGCCGAGATTGCGCCACTGCACTCCAGCCTGGCACCTGGCGACAGAGCAAGACTCTATCTCAAAAAAAAAAAAAAGAAGCTGAGAGTAAGACTATGGAAATAAGAATAGGTAACAGAAATAAAGCAACAGAAAAGGTTTTCATCATTTAAGGACAGAGAGCATTTTAATATGTAAATAAGCAAAGGGCGAAAGCACAACTGACGCTTGAATATGTCGGGGTTAGGGACACGAACACCCCTCACAGTCTAAAATCCAAATATAACCTTTGACTCCCCCAGAACTTAACTCCTAATAACCTACTGCTGACTTGAAGGCTTACTAATAACATAAACAGTTATTTCACATATACTCATTAAATGGAAGTGGATCAGCATAGAGGTCTTCATCCTCGTCTTCACCTAGAGACGGCAGAGGAGGAGGAAGGAGAGGAGGGGTTGGTCTTGCTGTCTCAGGGGTGGCAGAGGTGGAGTAAGTGGCAGGAGAGGCAGGCACACTCAGTGTAACTTTTATTGGGCCACTTTTATAAAATCTGCATCAGAGTGGGCCTGTGTAATTCAAACTTGTGTTATTTAAGGGCCAACTGTAGTAGAAAGAGGAGAACCATACAAAACAGAGCAAACCCCATTTCCAAGAAATTTGTGTACTTCATATCCAAGACTAGGAACTCCAGAAAAAGTGTCAACACAGAATCAGAGTTCACTGTGTATCTTTCTACCTCATTTTCTCTCTAATTTTACTTAATCAATATTTCAAAGTACCAAAAATATATTAAAAATTACTGACAAATTATTTTCAGGAAAAGTGCAGATTTCCATTTTATCCAAGGAGAAAGGGAACTAAAAAATTCATCAGATGTTCAACAAATGTAAAGAAAGGAGAAAAAAGGAAATAAGACAGCGTGATAACCATAAATAAATAACCAGAGGCTGGGCATGGTGGCTCACACCTGTAATCCCAGCACTTTGGGAGGCTATGGTGGGTGGATCACCTGAAGTCAAGAGCTTGAGACCAGCCTGGCCAACATGACAAAACCCCATCTCTATGAAAAAAAAAAAACTAAAATTAGCTGGGTATGGTGGCACACGCCTGTAGTCCGAGCTACTTGGAGGCTGAAGTAGGGGAATCACTTGAACCGAGAAGGTAAAGGTTGCAATGAGCTGAGATCACACCATTGCACTCCAGCCTCGGCAACAGAGTGAGACTCTGTCTCAAAAATAAATAAATAAATAAATAAATAACCAGAAAAATACCTAAGCATATATAGTGACAAACATCAATGGTTCACTTCTCCTATTAAAAGACAAAAACTCTAAAATTGATTTAAAATCCAGCTGTATGGAACCTACAAAAGATATACCTAAAACAGAAACCAACAAGTTTAAAATTTCAAAAGAGGAGGGCAGAGACAGGAGATGGCAGGCAAATGCAAATAAAAAGAAAGCATCGAGAATAACATAGATAAGGTAGAATATGTGAAAAAAAAATAAGCCTCTATTTGGTGAAAGAAGGCATCAAATCAGAAATACAAGATTCCCCTTCCAAAAATAATCCACTTTTTTCAATAAATTACCTTGTCTATTGACTACAGTAGGAAAATAAAAGTCCAAATCCAGTTGCTATGTGCTGGTCTTCCTTGCTTCCCTAAACTGTCACCACCTTAAGTGCTGGCTCTGTGCCCAGCATGCAGAGCTTCTATTGCAAAATGCACTGCAGATCCCTGTGCCAGCTGTGGACTGGTAAAGTGCTGATTTAGGTAACTACAAAAGGCATCTTGAAAGGTGAACATGGTAGGACGTGGTGGCTCATGCCTGTAATACCAGCACTTTGGGAGGCCGAGGCAGGCAGATGGCTTGAGCTCAGGAGTTCGAGACCAGCCTGAGTAACATGATGAAACCCTGTCTCTACAAAAAAGACAAAAATTAGCTGGGCATGGTAGTGTGCATCTGTGGTCCCAGGTACTCAGGAGGCTGAGGTGGGAGCATGGCTTGAGCCTGGGAGGTGGAGGTTGCAGTGAGCTGAGATTGCACTGCTATAGTCCAGTCTGGGTAATAGAGTCAGACCTTGTCTCCAAAAAAAAAGTAAACATGAAACTTAGTAATATCATACATTTGTCATCAATCCCTTATGATGTTTTGTTCCTTTCCTCCTTTCCATTTAGTATGGGTCATTTTCCCTCCAGCACTACATTCAGTACAGGATATAAGGAGATTCATGGGTTTATCCACACAGAAGTTTTCCTAAACCTAAAAACAAAGGCTTTTTGATATTGTTATTCTTTGAAAAGACTGCATATCAAATAGAATAAGGATATTATAAATGATGAAAATATAATTTATAAAGAAAATATGATAGTGATGAAGGTTTAGGCACCACAGCAGCAAAATATCTTCAGATATAATACTTAGCAATCCGGCTGGGTGCGGTGGCTCACGCCTGTAATCCCAGCACTTTGAATGCCGAGGTGGGTGGATCACCTAGGTCGGGAGTTCAAGACCAGCCTGACCAACACGGAGAATCCCCGTCTCTACTGCAAATACAAAATTAACTGGCTGTGACGGCACATGCCTGTAATCCCAGCTACTTGGGAGGCTGAGGCAGGAGAACTGCTTGAATCCAGGAGGTGGAGGTTGCAGAGAGCTGAGATCACAGCATTGTACTCCAGCCTGGGCAACAAAAGCAAAACTCCATCTCAAAAAAATAAATAAATAAAAAGCAAACAAACAAATACTTAGCAATCCAATTTTTTTTCTTTACAAAATCACAATCATTAAACCCCAATCACAACAGCAACAAAAAATGAAACACCTAAGGATACATTTAAGAGAAATATGCAAGATCTTTATGATCAGTCTATAAAAAGTTAACAAAGCCCATAATGAAAGATCTAAATAGAATGAAGCATCTTTTTTTTTTACTTAATAAGAAGAATGAACATTGTAAAGATAGCAATCTTCCTCAAATTGACTTACAGACTTTGAAATTCAAATCAGAACTGCATATTTTTACTTTTTTACTATTACTGTTGGAACTTGATAATATAGTTCGACTAGAAGGATAAATATATGAGAACAGTAACCAAACTTTTGAAAAGAAAAGTGAGGGGAGAGTCGCTTTATGAAATAGCAAAATGGGCTGGGCACAGTGGCTCATGCCTGTAATCCCAGCACTTTGGGAGGCTGAGGCAGGCGGATCATGAGGTCAGGAGTTCTAGATCAGCCTGGCTAGCATGGTGAAACCCATCTCTACTAAAAATAGAAAAAATTAGCTGGGCATGGTGGTGTACACCTATAGTCCCAGCTACTCGGGAGGTTGAAGCAGAATTGCTTGAACCTGGCAGGCAGAGGTTGCAGTGAGCCAAGATCATGACAGTCTGGCCTATTTTAAAGGTTTCATTTCAAGTCTATAGAGAGTGAGCAGGTTATTTCAGTAACATCAGCTCCAATGCCATCTCCTGAGAGGGGCCGCTCTTCTGCCAAGCTAAAACGGCCCTGAGTGACACTCTACCATATTGTCCTGCTGTGTCCTCATCACAGCACTTAACACTATCCTCAATAATATTCCCTTTTTATTGTCTGCATTCCCTATGGAAAATAAGATCTAAGAGAAGGAGACCTTGCTTCTCTTATTCACTGCTATTTCCCCAGTATCCAGAACATGGCCTAGCACATGGTGGAGAGGCGCTAAATGTTTAACAAGTAGACGGACTGATGAAATGCTTCACAACATCATGTTAAATGAAGCTAGACCCCTACTTCACATCACAGACAATACATCCCAGATAGCTCAAGGATGTAAATTTAAAATTATAAAACTAATAGAAAACAAAAAAAAATGAGCATCATTACCTTTTTATGTGGATGGAGAACAGGGAGCTTAGAGACAAGGATAGAAAGAAGACTTATTTTAAGTGAATGCTTACTTATATTTTTTGAATTTTGAATACCATGAATATATCAGCCACTCAATTTTTTTTTCTTTTTTGAAGCAGAGTCTTGCTCTGTCACCAGGCTGGAGTCCAGCGGTGCAATCTCAGCTCACTGCAGCCTCCGCCTCCCAGGTTCAAGTGACTCTCCTGCCTCAGCCTCTCAAGTAGCTGGGACTACAGGTGTGTACCACCATGCCCAGCAAATTTTGTATTTTTAGTAGGGATGGGGTTTCACCATGTTGGCCAGGCTGGTCTCAATCTCTTGACCTTGTGATCGCCCGCCTCAGCCTCTCAAAGTGCTGGAATTACAGGTGTGAGCTACCAAGCCCAGCCTCAAATTTTAATTAATCAAAATCTGAATCAAATTATGAGCAAACATCAAACAAACCCAAATTGAGGAGCATTCTATGAAATAATTGGCCTGCACTCTTCAAATTATCCAAGTCATTGAAGATCAATACTGAAGAACTATTCCAGATGAAAGGAGACCAAGGAGACACAACAGCTAAATACAATGTGTGATCTGGATAGAATCCTGCACCAGATAAAGGACACCTGTGGGACAAGTGGCAAAATCCAAGTAAGGTTTGTAGATTGGCTAATAGTATTGTATCAGTGTAAGTTTTCTCATTTTGATAACTGTATTTTTGTTATATATGATAATAGAAAACATACACTGACACAGTGTTAAATGGGCATGATGTCTGTAACTTATTCTCAAATGGTTTGGAAATATATATACATACACACATATTTATGTTTATATATTTATATTTATGTATGTGTGTGTATACAGGGAGAGGAAAATGGCAAAATGTTAATCTAGATGAAGCCTATCCAGAAATTGTTTTATTTTTTGTAGCAGTTTTTTTTTTTAGATGGAGTCTCACTCTGTTGCCCAGGCTGGAGGGCAGAGGCATGATCTCAATCCACTGCAACCTCCACCTCCTGTGTTCCAGTGATTCTCCTGCCTCAGCCTCCCAAGTAGCTGGGATTACAGGTGTGTGCTACCATGCCCAGCTCATTTTTTGTATTTTTAGTAGAGATGGGGTTTCACCATGTTGGCCGAATGGTCTCGAACTCCTGACCTCATGATTCACCTGCCTTGGCCTCCCAAAGTGCTGGGATTACAGGCATGAGCCACCATGCCTAGCCTTGCAGCAGCTTTTAAAGTCTGAAATTATTGCATAATAAGAATTTTTTTAAAAACCATGAGATTCCATTTTTCACCCTTGCAAATAACTCAAATTTAAAAGGCTTATGATACCTAGTGTTATGAACTGTGTCCCCCAAAAAAGATATGTTGAAGTCCCAACTTCTAGTACCTTGCAATATGACCTCATCTGAAAATAGGGTTGTCTCAAATTTAACTAATTAAGATGAGGTCATAATGAAGTAGGGTAGGCCCACACTCCAATATGACTGGCATCCTTATAAAGAAAAATGGCTATTTGAAGATATCAGCACATAAGGAGAACATCAGGTGAAAAAGGAGGTAGGGATTAGAATGATAGAGCCATGAACCAAGGAACACCAGAGTTCTAGCAAACCACCAGAAGCTAGAAGCTAGGAAGACGCAAGGAAGGATTCACTGACAAGTTTCAGAGAGCATGGCCCTGTAAATGCCTTCATTTCAGACTTCTGGCCTCCAAAGCTGTGAGATGATACATTTCTATTGTTTTGCGTCACTCAATTTGTGGCACTTTATTACAGCAGCTCTTGGAAACGGATATACCAAACATGGAAGAGGATATAGGGCAACAGGAATTCTCAAATACTGCTGGAGGGAATGTACAATGGTACACATACTTTGGAAAACAGTTTAGCTGTTTGTTACAAATTCAAATGTACACTTGACCCAGCAATTTCACTCCTAGGTATTTACCCAAGAGAAATGAAACTGTATATCCACACAAAGACTCATACGTGAATGTTCAGAGCAGTTTTATTCATAATAGCTAAAAACAGGAAACAACTTGAAATATCTGTCACAACCGAATGAACAAAAGGTGGTATATTCAACTGAATACTACTTAGACATAAAAAGGAACAAACTATTACTACATACAATATCATGGATAGATCTGCAAAACATTATGTTGAGCAAAAAGAGCCAAGCACAAAAGTATACATACTGTTGGATTTCATTTACATGAAGTTCTAGAAAAGGGCAAGACTATACTGACAGAAATCAAACCAGTGATTGCCCGGGGTAGGGAATGTGGACTAGAAGTGGCATGAGGACACTGATTCGGGTGATGCAAATGTTCTATACCTTGACTGAGGTGGTGGCTATGTTGGTGCATAAATTTGTTAAAACTCAATGAATTCTGTGCTTAAAATGGGTTATTTCATTAAACTGTGCCTCAGAAAAAACTAATTTAAAAATTAACACTATTTTGACTAAATAAATTAAAATTTAGATTACTGACAACCAAACCACAACTGCCATCAACCAAAATCTTCTGAATGCTTCCCCTTTCAACCTTTCCCTCTTCCAAAAACTCCCTTTCTCTAATACCCCCATTTTGAAAAAGTTATTTTGCCTTTTATAGCTGAGTTTGAGAATACTGAAGAAAGTAGTACAAATGGAAATCACAAGTTTATACTTGCCTCCAAGAAGCCTTCTTTAAACTGGTCTCTAATAAATAAACAAGTGATCCTAATAAATCAAGGACCCCAAACATATAATTTTATGAAAAGAGAAAACATCATAAGTCTTCAGTATTCTAGACAACAAGGCTAAGTAAGTTTACCCTTAAAAAAAAAAAAGAACTTAGGGCCAAGTCTTCTGATGCCTTATTTTCTTTTCCAGAGAAACCTGGAATCCTCACCTACTTTCCTAGCTCCATGCTTCCCTCTATCTCATGGATACTACTTTTTCCTAGAAAAGCTTTGATCACGCCAGCTCCCTTATCAAAATTCCTCAGACTGACCTCCACCCCCATGGCCACCACCCGGACAAACACACAAACTCCTTCTTCCTGACATTTGGTCCTACAATTCTTATCTGATTTCTTCTACTCCAGCCAAGCATGTCTATCAGTCACTGCTCCCTTCATTCTACCTCTAGAAGTCTAAACACCAGGCTCTTGGCTGGGATGACACTAAGAATGCCTACCACTTACTGAATACTTTCAACATTCCAGGAACCATGCCAGGCCTTTTTTACTTATTTGAACTTTCAACAGACCTATGAAGTAGGTATTATTAAATGAAATGAGCCATGTGAAATTCTTAACAATGCCACCTATACGGCAGACACTTAGTTAATGCTGTAATTCCTATTATGACCATGAGGAATAATGCTTTAGGAAAGTCAAGCCTCTTGCCAAGACAATGTAGCTATTAAATGGTATAGTCAGGATTTAAACTCTGAACACATTGACTCAATTATACCAAATCCTCTCCAGTTATACTTTCCCAACCCTTGAGATGGACAAACACTCCCTACTTCTCCTGGCCACGCCCTTGATTCTCCCCTTCACTCAGGCTTGGAATACTGATAACCTGAATTCCTAACCATACTTGTTCTTTATTATTTTTTTTTCTGAGACAGAGTCCCACTTTGTCACTCAGGCTAGAGCGTAGTGGCGCAATCTCAGCTCACTGCAACCTCTGCCTCCCAGGTTCAAGCGATTCTCCTGCTTCAGTCTCCCAAGTAGCTGGGACTACAGGCACATGCCACCAGGCCCGGCTACTTTTTGTATTTTTTAGTAGACACAGGGTTTCACCATATTGGGCAGGCTGGTCTTGAACTTCTGACCTTGTGATCCACCCACCTTGGCCTCCCAAAGTGCTGAGATTACAGGTGTGAGCCACTGCACCCAGCCCACACTTGTTCTTATTACCATATTCAGGTACAACTATGATTATACCCCATGCAGATGTGCCCTCTTTTATGATCCCTGAGAGCCCGTATGCCCTATAAGCACCAGGACCAACTCTAACATAATTTTTTTCCCCTTTCTGACCCTTGAACAACACCAAGTACACAGCAGGTCAGGGTATCCAGCCTAATGAGTAAGTGGCAGCTGGGAATGGAGGTCAGGAACACTGAGGGGGCTTTGTGAAAAATATCCAGCATTCTGCTATTTCAATAACCCTGTCCTCGGCAGTGAACCCACACGCAGTATAGGAGTAAGGGGTAGGTGTAAGAGAGGAAAAACGAGCTCACCTGAGCTCCCAATGGCAGAGGCCAAGCAGCCATTGCCTTCTCCTTACTTCCTGTGGGGTTCTTCCTTAGGGAGGGACAGAAGTCAGAGGAGGCAGAGCTGAGGGAAGGGAAAGAAGCCATGAGAAACAAGACTCCTGCAACAGCAACAACAAAAATACAATAAATAAACTAAGTAAGACCTGAATATTGTCTACATAAAGAAAACAATTTTCATGTATTAAGTTTACTTTATTATGCTTATTTAGCCATATAAAGATGAATGACAGAGACATGACATATTCTTGCACAAGATGTCTCAATATCCTAGGATGTAATTTAATTTATAAACTTAACACATTCCCAACCAAGTTACACCTAAGTAACAATATTTTAAAGTTAACATGGGTCAGGCACAGTGGTATACACCTACAATCCCAGCACTTTGGGAGGCCAAGGCAGGTGGATCACTTAAGGCCAGGAGTTTGAGACCAGCCTGGCCAAAATGGCAAAACCCCATCTCTACTAAAAATACAAAAATTAGGGAGTGGTTGTGGGCACCTATAATCCCAGCTACTTGGGAGGCTGAGGCAGGAGAATCACTTGAACCAGGGAAGTGGAGGTTGCGGTGAGCCAAGATCACACCACTGCACTCTAGCCTGGGTGACAGAGCGAGACTCCATCTCGATTTTTTTAAAAAGTTAGTTAATTATTGAAAAAATGTTTAAGTTGTGTGGTACAACAGCGAGGATCTTTTTTTAAAAAGAATACTGATGAGAGACAACTTGCCCACCAATATTTATAAAGCTACAAGAATTGGAACACAGTATTACTGACTTATTTACCAGATACATTGTTGACCACCTACTTTGTACCAGGTACCATTGCATGGGGATGGGGGTGGATACAGCTGTAAATAAAACAGATAAATTCTCCAAGCTCATGGATGTTATAGCCAAACAGGAAACAGGATCAATGGAACAAATTAAAATTCTACCAATCTAAATGGTCATATATACGTGTGCATATACGTATGTATATGTACAATTATATACGTGTGTATATACATATATATGTACAATTTTGTATAGACACACATATGTATATGAATTCAAGATATGAAAAAAGTGACATATCAGCAAAGAAAAATAACTTGTAACAAAGGCTTATCATTTGGAAAAGAATTAAAATGTACACAAAAAATAAAAGTACTACGAGAAACTACAAACATTTTTGTGATCTTATGGGACAGGAGGCTTCGCTGACAATGATATCAAACACTCAAATGTGAAGAAAAGGTTTTCATGTCCATATGAACCTGCGACATCTCTGCATAGTCAGGAAACATGCTTATGTATCAGATACAAAATTAAAATACAAAATGCAAACTGCATGAAAATATTCATTAGTGTTCAAAATGCAAATGTAAACAACCCTTTTTCACCTTTCAGAAGTACAAGCGAATACTAACATTGAGAGTTGGTGTGGGTAAATCTGGCACTCTTACACTGCAATTGTTTATATTAACTGCCACTTTTCTGGAGGGAATAAGACAGGAGGTATCAAAAGCCTTACTGTACCCTTGACCTAGAAGTTCCACTTTAAGAGATTTATAGAATAAGACAAAATGCAAAGGTGTATGTAGCCAGATGGCCTATATTGTTTATAATATTGAAAAAAAAAAAAACACAAAAACCTAAGGAGAGGATTCACATCCATACTTTCCCTCACACTCATTAAAATGATTATGTATTTAAAATTTGGTAATAAGTAGATGGTGTTAACATACTAAATTTTTTTTTCAGGTGTATTCCTTATCTTCATTGGGTGGTGTTCAGGCCAGTAAAAATTATGAGACTTAAGATGTGTGCACTTCAAACACCTTACAAAATGCATCTCATGACTCAATTTTAAGATAGAGGAAAAAGCTACTAATATATTTCTGTTTAAAAACAAAATGCAAAGTGTTTCTATGCTTATACACATATCCACGCTGCCATGCAGATTTAGATAGATGTTGAATGATTGCTTTAATCTGAATTTTCTAGTTGTGTTACACTGAAACGGCTTCCCAAAAAAAAGACTCCCTGAGGTAGAAACCTGCACCCGGTTGGTTGGCCTCCCCATTCTTACGGAGAGATGGTAGGGGAGCCCCCTGCCAATGCCCTAGGAATGAGAACCAGAGGGCGGGTCCCCAGACGCGGTTTACACAAAGAGCAGGTGCCGCACAGGGAGACCCCGGTCTCTGGCCCAGAATCCCCGGGATGTCTGCGGGGCAGGTTCGCTCCACTTTCGCGGCGTGTCCCGGGACGAGGCTGCGCTGGCCGGGGAAAGCCAAGAAGGAATCCGGGTCCGAGCGACTCCTGGAACCTTGGGCCCCTCCCTGATCTGTGGTGGCCAGCGTAGCCCTTGTTCGAACCCCCGTCCCCGCCGCTCACGGGCTGTGATTCCACCTCCGCGCCTGTCCTGGGACTGCGCGGGAGGAAACATAGCTCCCAAAGTGCTCCTGTCATCAGCTCTTGGGGAAGAGGGAGCGCACTGGAAGCTGAGGGGAGCCCGGCGCTCCACAGGTACAGTGAGGCCGCTCCCCTGGCCCATCCGCTGCCGGGCCGGCCCCTCGGCCCTGCGCGGCTCGCCTCGCCCCGTAGTCCTAAGTTCCTTGAGCTGTGGCCCACGAGACTCAAGGCTGGCGCGCCCCCGCCGCGGGCCCCGCACTCACCCTCTCCCAGCAGGAGCGGGAGCAGCTGGCGACCGACGCAGCCGCGCCCGGCGCCTGCAGCCCGGAACACCAGACTACATTTCCCACAAGGCTGCGGGGCCACAGAACCGCCCGGCCGTTGGAGTGCGCAAGCGCGGGGGGCAAACAGGGCGAGGCTGTGCCATTGACCAGCGGCAGGGGTCCACCGTGTGGAGGCTGCGCACGCCCTCAGGTTTCCAGGCGGGACGCGGGGTTCACAGGCGGCCGTCTTACCCGGGCTAGATGTCCCACTTTGGAGCATGTCGACGTCCACCCCATGGGAAGAGGGGACGGCCTTGGGTAAGCCTCTCTGTCCTCTGAAAGGACTGAACCCGGAGGCCCCCCTCGCCAAGGGGTAAGGAAGACATGAGGTTGCACAGTGCGGCACGCGTTGCGGGCCCCTCGGGAATCGCCACCACACCCCGTCCGCCAGCTGACTCACTATCAGGTGCTGCTCGAAGTGTTTGAGAATTATCACCCTTCAGAATGTGGACAAATTCTCCATCAGTTAAATGTGTGGCCTATGTTCCGGTAATTTCAAATGGATCTACAGCTTTGGAACTCGGAGATGTGCAGATCAGTGTAGCAGCTTAGATGGTAATGTTGTATTTGACCGA
>NW_016107933.1:201264-202975 GCF_001604975.1 Cebus imitator | reverse complement strand
AGTCTGGCAATTGCCGGTAAGCAAAGGCTAGCAATTCTGGCAGTTACTGATAAGAAAAGGTAAGCAACTTTACATAGTTTTGAAGAGCAAACTAGAGGCCAAGGACAGTAGTTATTGTGAGGAGAATGGGGCAGCCATTTCAACTTATCTAAAAACAGTTTTGCATTTTATAAAATAGTTTTGCTTTGGTTCTGGCTCTAGGCCAGCACAATATCACATTCCTCCCTGTTCTTTTAACATGTATTAAATTTTTAATAGGTTTCCTCTTTTTGACACAAGGGCCCATAGTTGGATCTCAGAACCATCAATTTGACCGAGTCTATTCTTTCCTGAATAAATTTGAGGAGCATGTTTAGAAGGCATGGTCCAAATGTTAATCCTAGTACTATTAAGACCAGGGGTCCTGCTAATCCAGTGAGCAGTAATGTTAGCCAGGGGTTTACGGGAGGGTCCCGGGTGAGAAAAATGAAAGAGTTTCTGTTATATGTGTTAAAAATGAAAGAGTATATCCTGTTATAGTGGAGATAGTTCCACAACCCCAATGGGGGCAAAAGAATTCATTTAAGTCTCCACAGTTTCATCTTTTTGGTGGGGTGGATCCTGGGCACAGATATAGCCCCATGGTCTGGAGTTGTCACTCTGCCCCTAAACTGCCACACCCAGCTATATCTCCACTTGTTGTGAAATTTAAGTGGGGGCCCAGGAGGGCACAGAGGTCCAGGGAGAAGGTAATGGGGGTCTCCGGAGTGTACTCCAGGGTTAGGTTGACTAGGGTGGATCCCTTTCCGGTTAAGGAACTAACATATGCTCCAGTGGAGCCATCGGTGATGACCCATCGATAGTAGGTGGGTGCCAAGGAGGGTCCCTTTCGGAGGGTGGTTGCAGGAATCAGGGAGATTTGGATGATGACCGAGAACGGTGCAATAGTCTTAGCTTTGGGAGGTCCGTTGAGGATGGAACCACTTCCCATCCCGCACCTGGCGGGGGCAGTCTTGACGTGTGAGTGGTGAATCCAGGCAGTCAGTCCACCTTGATTGCCGTGGGGGTGACCAGGATTACAGTGTAGGGTCCTTTCCAGCGAGGAGTTAGGCCGGAGGCAGTGACTCTCTTCACCAGGACTTCGTCCCCTGGCTGGAAGGGGTGTACCGGCTGGTTAGTGAAATCCACTGGGGTAGGTTGAGTTCCCCTGATGAGCGAGTGCACCTGGGACTGAACAGACTGGAGTGCCTGCAAGGACTTAAGGAGTGTATGGTTATGGACTCCAGCATGTATGGCGTTCGCAAGTCTGGGAAGTAAGGGAGGGGGACTTCCAAACATAATTTCAAAAGGAGTAAAGCTTTTTTATAGGGAGTACATGGGGTACGGAGGAGAACAAAAGGAAGCAGGCTGACCCAGTTTTCACCGGTCTCCAGAATGAATTTTGTCAGAGTTTCCTTTATGGTCCGGTTCATCCTTTCAACCTGCCCTGAACTCTGGGGGCGATAGGCACAGTGCAGTTTCCAGGATATGCCCAGGGCCTCTGCCAGGCCCTGTGAAACCTGAGCTGTAAATGCAGGGCCATTATCTGATCCCAGTGTCAGGGGCAAGCCGAACCGAGGAACCAGGTCCTGTAACAATATTTTCACTACTACCAGTGTGGTTTTTGACCTAGTAGGAAAAGCCTCGACCCATCCAGAGAAAGTGTCTACAAACACAAGGAGGTACTTATAGC
>NW_016107933.1:198612-200695 GCF_001604975.1 Cebus imitator | reverse complement strand
ATCTCCCTTCTGGTGTCCTTTGCAGTGCATCAATGCCACTGCCTTAGGCTTCCATATAGCTTCTAGTAGAGCTCGGATTTCCTCTCTGTTTTTGATGATTTTTCCCTTTGAGGTAAGCAATCCTCTTTCTTTATAAATGGCACCATGCACATTGGCCGTAGCAAAAGCATACCGGCTATCCATGTAGATGTTAACAATTTTTCCCTCCGCCGAGTCCAAGGCCTTTATTAAAGCTATAAGTTCTGCCTTTTGGGCTGAGGTTCCGTGTGGAAGAGCCTGGGCCCAGATAACTGGCTCTAGAGTGACCACAGCTGCCCCGGTGTACCTGACTCCGTCGACCATGAAACTGCTGCCATCTGTATACAGTACCTCCTCTGGGTTCTGCAGGGGAACGTCGGTGAGATCTGGTCGTGCAGCATGGAGGACATCTATTGTCTGTCGGCAGTCATGTATGGGCTTCTCTGGCTCGCTGTCGGGTAGCAGTGTGGCAGGGTTTAAAACTGTGGTTTTTGAAAATTTTATGCAGGGCTGGTCCAGAAGTAAGGCCTGGTATTGGGCTATGTGGGCATTAGACATCCATTTTCTCGTAGCTCCACGGAGTAGCAACTCCACCTCGTGGGGTGCCACTAAGTTTAACTCCTGCCCCAAGGTCAGTTTGTTCACCTCCGTGACTAACAGGGCTGTAGCTGCCACCAACCTCAAACAAACTGGCCACCCAGAGGCTATGGGATCAAGTCTTTTTGAAAGGTAGGCAACTGGCCGGGACCAGAGTCCCAATGTCCGGGACCCCCTTAGCGACTCCCTGTTTCTCATGCACAAACAACTGGAAAGGTTTAGAGATGTCTGGCAAGGCCAAGGCTGGGGTTGCAGTCAGGGCAGTCTTGAGCTTGTTAAAAGCCTGTTGCTCCACCTCTGTCCATATCAAGGGCTGATTTTCTCCAGCGCAGGCATACAGGGGCTTGGCTATCTCAGCAAATCCCAAAATCTATAGCCTGCGGTACTCTACTGCCCCAAGGAATTCTCGAACTTGGCATTTTGTGGTAGGGTTGGGTATTTGCAGCACTGCTTGGACTCGGCTGGGTGCCAGTGCCCGGTTGCCCTTCTTTATAACATAGCCCAGGTAAGTCACTTTTGGCTGGCAGAGTTGGGCCTTTTTAGCTGAGACCTGGTACCCCAAAGTCTGCAGGGTTTTTTTTCAATAATGACTGGGTGGTCTCTTTACAGGCCTCCTGGGTTTTTGTAGCCAAGAGTAAGTCATCCACGTATTGGAGTAGGGTACACTCTGGGAACTCAGCTCGGAAGGCAGCAAGGTCTTGGCTAAGTGCCTCATCAAACAGAGAGGGGGAGTTTTTGAACCCCGGAGGCAGTTTTCTCCGAGTGAGTTGAGTGAGTTGCCCCGAGACTCCAGTATCAGGGTCGGTCCATTCAAAAGCAAATATAGGCTGGCTAACAGGGGCTAGTGGGATGCAAAAGAATGCATCCTTAAGATCCAAGACAGTGTAATGGTGTTCTGGGTCCAAGAGACTTAGGAGGGTGTACGGATTTGGAACTGTAGGATGAACAGTTTCTACCCGTTTATTCATCTCCCTCAAGTCCTGCACAGGCCGATAGTCCTGTGTGCCTGGTTTTAGCACAGGGAGCAAGGGGGCGTTCCAGGGAGACTTAAGGTAGTGAGGATTCCTCCCTTCAGGAGTCTGGTGATATGCGGAGCAAGTCCTCGCCTGGCTTCCCGGCTCATAGGGTATTGCTTCACCTGGACTGCAGTTGCCATTGCTAATAGCTGGACCACGACTGGGGTGCGGTGACTTAGTAGGGGAGGGGGACTTGTTTCAGCCCATACTCCCGGTACACTCTCTTGAAATTTGCGGAGGAAGTCTGGTGCAGGTGGTTGATCTGCCTCCGAGGATAAAGCTTCCTGCAAGAGATACTCGTCTGACAGAGCACAGGTGATGAGGATCTGCTGAGGTGGCCCTGTGGCTAAAGGAGGAGGAATTGAGAGGCAAGCTTGACCCTCGCTGAAAGAAATATTTGCTTGCAGTTTGTGGAGCAATTCCCGTCACAGGAGTGGATATGGACACTCAGG
>NW_016107933.1:191256-193932 GCF_001604975.1 Cebus imitator | reverse complement strand
GTCATTCCGTTTGTTACTTAAGTGGTTTACAGAAGTCAAGATAAACATTTGTTTACACATTATCTGGTTAAGGTGGAAATCACAGACCTTAGTTACTTATTACAAGCCACAGGAGCCAGGATGGGACTAGCTTGGGCTGCTTAGTCTGGCAATTGCCGGTAAGCAAAGGCTAGCAATTCTGGCAGTTACTGATAAGAAAAGGTAAGCAACTTTACATAGTTTTGAAGAGCAAACTAGAGGCCAAGGACAGTAGTTATTGTGAGGAGAATGGGGCAGCCATTTCAACTTATCTAAAAACAGTTTTGCATTTTATAAAATAGTTTTGCTCTGGTTCTGGCTCTAGGCCAGCACAATATCACAGTAATACTTAGTTTTCTAAAGGTAGCTGCTAATTTCCTCTGCCTCTTACTTTCCCTGTAAGAAAGACACTCTCCTTAACCAAAGTTTAGGCCTCTAAGCCCTGTTTTTAACTAGGCCTTGTCCTGGGCCTGCGAGGCCCTACAATCCTGCTAGCGATCTCACCCACTCTGAATAGCTGACCAAATTTCTCATCCGCCACCTTAAAGTCTTAAATTCTTGGCCGCCTACCTCTGATGTCTACTCTTAGACATTTTCCACCCACTGTGCTTGTTGGCTTTATAAATCCCAGGCTGGTTTTGCTGTATTGAGTTGAGCTCAGCTTTAATGAAGCTGCTTTCCTCCACTGCAATACCACTTAATAAAATCTGTTTTTACTGCCTTTAATATCTGGCACTTTCTCTCTCACAACTGTCTGAACTATATTAAAATGCTGAAAAATATGAAAAGCTTAACTATTCATATAGTCAATCTAAGGTAACCCAGCTAGCCCCACACATTATTAACTAGGCAAAAATCTATTGCTGCACTAAGACAAATGACTTGAACCAATTGTCTCCAGGATCACAAGAGAACTGTAACATGGAAAACATGAGCATATTCATCACAGTTGTTCTGGTAGAGAAATGGTCCTTCATAAAACTCTACAATGTAAGAGTGTGCAATTTCTAAAAAGTAAGGAGAGAGTTTGGGGTGGAAGAGAGAAAATCAGAAAAGTTGGGACAAATAGTACACAAGAAGGTGACAGCAATAAATCCAAATCTATCAATAATCACTAGACAGACACATAGAATGAGCTTTTGAATTAAAAATACTCTAAGAATAGATTTGTAAAAGTGTAGCTCTCTAATAAAACATGAGGATACACAAAGCTTGAAAGTCAAAGTTGGAAAAAGATATAACCAGCAAATATTAAACATAGAAAGTTTAGGTAGCTACATTTAGATCAAACAAACTTTAAGGCAAAAAATATTGCTACAGGTAGAGAAGGTAATTAAATACTGATAAAAGAATTAATTTAGGCTGGGCACAGTGGCTCACGCTGTAATCCCAGCACTTCAGGAGGCTGAGGAGGGTGGATCACCTGAAGTCATGTCAAGAACCAGGAAGAGGCCAGAGGTGGTGGTTCACGCCTGTAATCCCAGCACTTTGGGAGGCCAAGGCGGGAGGATCACCAGATCAGGAGATCAAGACCATTCTGGCCAACATGGTGAAATCTCATCTTAAAAAAAAAAGGAAGATCACTTGAATTAAAAAAGACAATCAGTACACACTAGGCAAGTTAATGATAGACATGTTACAATTATCTGACAAAGATTTTAAAGTACGGTCAAAAGCATGTTTCAATGAGCAATTATGAAATTATGAAATTGTTTGAAATAAAGACTCAGCAAAGAAATGGAATGTTTCAGCAAAAAAGTGAGATAAAGAAAAAGTGGAAATTTTAGAACTAAAATACGGTAACCAAAACTTTAAAGACTCACTGTGTTGGCACAAAGCAGAACTGAGAGGACAGAAGAAAGTATCAGTGAACTTAAAGATATAATAGAATTTACTCAGTCTTAAATACAGAGAGAAAATAGACTGGAAAAAAAGAAGAGACTCAGGAAATCTGTAGATCTATAGTAATAAATCTAACAATATAATCAGAGTTCAGGAGAGAGAGAAGAAAGAGTGGGCCTGGAAAGTCTTTGAAGTATTAATGGCCAAAAAATCCGAAGTTTAATAAAAGATAAGAACTATAGATACAAAAAGCTGAGCAAACCCCCTAAAGCATGAAACCAAAGAATCCACACCAAAACACATCACAGTTCAACTCAAAGACAAAATCTGGAGGCCAGAGAGAAAAATCACACCTATAGGGATAAAAATCAAATGAAACAGATTTTTCATCAGAAACCATGGAGGCACAACATTTTTCAAGTACTGAAATAAAAGAATTTTTAACCCAGGGAAATGACACCGGCAGAATAGGAAGCCTTGGGCCCTTGTTCTCCCACAGAGCCATCAACTAACACCAAAATACAAAACAAAATTGCTTCTATAAGAATGCCAGGCCGGGTGCGGTAGCTCACGCCTGTAATCCCAGCACTTTGGGAGGCCGAGGCGGGTGGATCACGAGGTCAAGCGATCGAGACCATCCTCGTCAACATGGTGAAACCCCGTCTCTACTAAAAAAATACAAAAAATTAGCTGGGCGTGGTGGCGCGTGCCTGTAATCCCAGCTACTCAGGAGGCTGAGGCAGGAGAATTGCCCGAACCCAGGAGGCAGAGGTTGCGGTGAGCCGAGATCGTGCCATTGCACTCCAGCCTGGGTAA
>NW_016107933.1:159013-191181 GCF_001604975.1 Cebus imitator | reverse complement strand
AAAAAAAAAAAAAAAAAAAGAACGCCAAACACTATGTAAGAAAACACAGTAAAGAAGAAAAGAAGGCAGATTTGGTAGAACACATCTAACTTTTTTCCCTCCCAGTATGTATTTATGTAGTTCAGGACACACCACCAAACTATGGCACCTCACCATTTGAGAAAATAGCAGAAACAAGGACTTTTTCACACATCTCCCACAAAACAGGTTGTACCTAGGAAGAATTTCCTGACCTTCCCCTGAAGCAGGTCATAAGATTCTCCTGTGAGATTTGCCCTCCCTCTACCTGGAAGAAAGTAGCATCTTTACTGCCGAAGACACAGTCACAGAAAAAACTCTGAACAAACAGGTCTTGTTAAGTTCCCCCTACTGTATTACCATTAGATGATATCCTTTGTCCATTTATATTTCTCCATGACTCTTCACCATATTTAGTACAAAAATACCCAACTGTAACTGTTTCTTTGGGACTTCTTTATGTAGGCTCCTGTGTCACATAAACTTCTATTAAAGAAACTTGTATGTTTTTCTCTTGTTTTTGAAACTTGAACAATTTTGGTATTATGTTATGAAACTCTGATTCTTAATTGACCAGGTGGACTAGAAGTTCAGGTTCCCCACTTGCCATCTCTAGACACCACAGGGTATAAGGGTCTCCATTTTACTTGTGTGGGTGAATTTTCTGGTAGCTCACTAGGCCTACACTGATACACCTATGGCTGAGAGCTGTGTGCCTTGTTCCTGCTCCCTATTTACCTTCCAACAACATTGTGGGGTTGGAATGTGGTCTGATTACCGCTGAGCAGTGGGAAATGGTCTTACTCTGCACTAGGCCTCCACTTACACCAACCTAGCAGAAATGGGGAAGGATGCTTTCTTCCTACTGTGTTGGGGAAGATCTTTCTGTACATGGTCCCCACTATTATTGCTGGGATAGGGTAGGTGCTCATTACCAGCCAGTGTGGATGAATAACCTAACTTTTGGCATTCTCTGACCCCACCCAGCAGGGTTTTATGAACCTTCTTTACATCCTTTTAAGGGTATAAGTCTAGACTCCCCACTTGGCTTTGTGGATGTGCATAGTCATAGGACCAGCTTTATCTGGCTGTGTGACTTAAAGTAGAGTGGCCATCTCAAGTTTTCTGTCTTGCTAGATTGCCCAATTGCTGGTCCTTTGGGTAGACACATTAGGCTTTTCTTAGGGCTTCCTTTTATGGTGGGTCTCTGTTGGTGTTTCTGGGTTTCCATCTTCTTCAGCTCCAAGTCTGGGATATATGAGGCAAAAAGAATCACCACAGGTCAGGCATGGTGGCTCATATCTGCATCCCAGCACTTTGGAAGGCCAAGGTGGAAGGATCACCTGAGCCCAGTAGTTTGAGCCTGGGAAACATAGGGAGAGCCATCCCTACAAAAAAATAAATAAATAAAAATAAAAATAGCCAGGCATGGGGATGCATGTACAGGACTGTGGTCCCAGCTATTTTGGAGGCTGGAATGGGAGGATCAGTTGGGCCTTGGAGGTCAAGACTGCAGTGAGGCATGACTGCATTCCAGCCTGGGAAAGAGAACAAGACCCTGTCTTGAAGAAAAAAAAAAAAAAAAATCAATCACTAGAGTCTTATGTTTGTTTATAATATACAAGGTTTCAGATGTATGGGATAAATAAGGAAAGGTACAACCGTCTATTCCATCTTCCTGGAACAATCTGGTTTTTAGGTTGATTTTAATTCGTAATGCACAACTGATTTATTGAACAATATATACCAATATTTTATTGAACAATATGTACCAACAAGAAAATAGTAAAATTTATTTATAGTTCTTTTTATCCTGAGGTCAACTCACCTTGAAATCTCTAAACAAAAATTCATATGATGAACATTTAAAATTTTGAGTTGATCTATACCATATACCACTAAGAACCATAAAGCAGGATATTAAATAATACTGTGGAATTTCTAGAGTTGAAAAGGCTAGAAACTATGTAACCTGAAGCAGAATGGGGGCTGGAAAACATACAGATTTCCTGACTGTTCAGTGACCTCACAGAAAGTTGTATCTGAAAATAAGGCTGGGTGTGGTAGTTCACGCCTGTAATCCCAGCACTTTGGCAGGCTGAGGCGGGCAGATCACCTGAGGTCAGAAGTTTGAGACCAGCTTGACCAATACAGAGAAACCCTGTATCTACTAAAATACAGAATTAGCCAGATGTGGTGGCAGGTGCCTATAATCACAACTCTCAGGAGGCTGAGGCAGGAGAATGGCTTGAACCCAGGAGGTGGAAGTTGCAGTGAGCCAAGATCATGCCACTGCACTCCAGCCTGGGTGACAGAGCAAGACTCTATCTCAAAAAAAAAAACAAGTTATATCTGAAAATAAAAAATTTTTCATTTTTTTATAGATCTTAGAAATTATATTACTGAAATAACTGACTTTACAGTCTGGGACAGACTGAACTATGATACTAAATATCTTCTGACTTTGAAAGACTAATTGTACCTTAATTTTGAAAAATATAACTATGTCAGCTTTAATGAAAAATTTTGGCCAGATGTGGTGGCTCATTCCTGTAATCCCAGCACTTCGGGAGCCCGAGGTGGGTGGGTCACAAGATCAAGAGATCAAGATGATCCTAGCTAACAAAGTGAAACGCTGTCTCTACTAAAAATACAAAAATTAGCTGGGCCACGTGGTGGCACCCGCCTGTAGTCCCAGCTACTCGGGAGGCTGAGGCAGGAGAATCGCTTGAACCCGGGAGGCAGAGGTTGCAGTGAGCCAAGACTGCACCACTGCAATCTAGCCTGGCAACAGAGCAAGACTCCATCTGAAAAAAATAATAATAAATAAAAAAAGAATTTTACCATCTGTAGTATTTGGCAAAATACCAGAACAGTTTCAGACACTAAGAACAGAAATAACCTTTTTAGTTCTAAGAATTCTTCTCACAGACTCACCCAAAGTCCTACTCTCAAGAATCAGTCCTTCAGTTTCTCAAGCCAAAAATGATCGAGTTATCACCTCTATCAGATAATTCTTCCTAAAATTGTCTTCAAATTGGTCATTTGCACCTCAGAAATATACAGTGAATTAATATGTCCAGCATCATATCCAAACTCCTATAGTCCTAGACACCATTCAAAGTCTTTGACTGCAGCTTTCATTTCAAATATTTTTATTTTACCCTACCAGGAGCCCTCTACACCAGCAAGGCCAGTCTCTCTACAGATGCTAAATTTACTCTTCCTCTGAGCCTTTTGCTCCTCCATAACTCTTGGCCTTGCCTTCCAAGACTCCTTTATTTCCAGGTATTATTACATCTATCCTTAAGAGTTGGATAATTTCTTTTTGCTCTACGTTCTTAGAATACAATGTCAGGTACTTCATCAGGCTTCTATTTACTAAGGAAGAAATCTCATCATATACATACATACATATATATATATATATATATATACACACACACATATACACACATTTATGACATATCGTGACCAAGCAGAATTTCAGGAATGAAACACTAGGTAACACCAAAATTCAGACAATTTAATTATCTATTAAAAGAATGAAGAGAAAAACAAAATGACCATTTCAACCAATGCAGAAAATGGATATGACAAAATACTACTTCCTTTTGTGATGAAAACTCACATTACACTAGGAATATGAGGGAATGTCCTTATTCTGATAACAGGGATCCACAAACAATTTTTTTGGCGGTGGGGTTGAGTGGGGACAGAATCTGGCTCCCAAGCTGGAGTGCAGTGGTGGGATCACAGCTCACTGCAGCCTTAACCTCCTGAGCTCAAGCAATTCTCTTACCTCAGCCTCTGAAGTAGCTGGGACTACAGATATGCACCACTATGCCTGGCTAATTTTGTTTCTGTTGTTGTTGCACAAGCTGGTCTCGAACTCCTGGGCTCAAGCAATTCTCTTGCTTTGGCCTCCCAAAGTGCTAGGATGACAGGTGTGAGGCCACCATGCCCAGCCTGCGAAGAAATTAAAGCTAACATAATATTAAATAAAGAAATACTTATCATTTCTATTCAACACTGTACTGGCCTGTACTATATAGTGCTAGAATGTAAGAAAAATAAAATGTATTATGATTGGAAAAGAGAAACAGAATGGAAATTATTTAGATGATTGTGTATGCAGAATGTTCAAAAGAATCTACAAATGAGCTATTCGAAATCAGATAATTTAATTAGGCTGCTGGACACAAAGTCAACATACAAAAACCAACTGTACTAATATACCAGCAACAAACAGGAATGAAGTTTTAAAATACAATTTGCAATAATAGAGTCATGCCTGTATATCTGCAATAATACACGTTATGCCACCTTGCCACTGCACAAGCTTTTCCCCAATTTGGAATGCTTTTCCATCTACCTCCACATGCCTGCTGAACTCTGACATTTATTTCCAGTCTCTTCAAATTTACCACTTTTTAAAAAATATTTTCTCTCCCTCCCTGAGTACTTTTCAAACTTTAATTCACCAGCAAATTTTTCCTTATAATTACAAAAAATAGTAACTATCAAATATATAAAAGTGATAAACATGGAGCTTTCTTATTGAAACAAGGGTAGGAAATAAACTCAGAGCCTTGACTTCCCAAAAAATCTCCAGGGAAAGATTGAAACTCATTAATTTGATTATTAACATTATTACTGGAGAGGCAGTCTGGTTCTGCTGCCCAGGCCGTAGTATAGTGGTGCGATCTCGGTTTACTGCAACCTCTGCCTCCTGGGTTCAAGCGATTCTCGTGTCTCAGCCTCCCTAGTAGCTGGGACTACAGGTGTGCACCACCATGCCCAGCTAATTTTTTGTATTTCAGTAGAGAAGGGGTTTCACTGTGTTGCTCAGGCTGGTCTTGAACTCCTGAGCTCAGGCAATCTACCTCGGCCTCCCCAAGTGCTAGGATTACAGGCGTAAGCGACCACGTCCAGCCAGATTATTAAGCACCCAAATATCCAAATTGCTATTCTTAGCAACAACTTAAAAGATGGAAGTCTTTCTCCTACCTTACAGAAAATGAGTCAGCAGGCAGAAATTCCTTCCCCTCCAAATCAAACAAACTTACCTGTATTCCCATCTTTATGTGGGCTTTTCCCCCACCTGAAGTTAGTTTAATTCCTCCACCTGTGCTATGACTCAAACGTCTTTCAGAAAATTTGTTCCTCCCAGCGATGTCATCTTTAATCCACTCTCAACATGTGTGTATATTAAAACATTAAAATAGAAATGCTCCCTAAGTCATTCTTCCCTTCAATTACACTTGAAATACTGTAAGAGCCTACTTGTGCACTCTACTTCAGTGAAATTTCTCTTGCCAAAGTCTGCAGTATCTTATTTATCAATTTACCCTTATGACTTGATTTATAGCACCTGACACTACTGCCATCTGAGATTCATTTATCCCTTGGGATCAGTGACATCACTCTTCTGCCTTTTCTCCTACATAAAGGGCCATTCCTTTTCATCTTTGCACAACTGCTTCATTAACTTCTTGTATACTGACGTTTTCCTGGGCTGTATCCATGATCCCTTTCTTATTCTAATCTATACATTCTCATGGCCAATTTATATGTGCCATGCTTTTCGCTACTAACTATATCTTAATTACTCCTAAGCCATCCAGTTTACACTGCCCTTTTAGATTTGGATGACTAATTTTTTTTTTTTTTTTTGAGACAGTCTTGCTGTCATCCAGGCTGAAGTGCAGTGGCATGATCTCGGCTTACTGCAACCTCTGCCGCCCAGCTTCAAGCAATTCTGTCTCAGCCTCCTGAGTAGTTGGGACTACATGCACCCACGCCTGGCTAATTTTTGTATTTTTAGTAAAGACAGGGTTTCACCATATTGATGAGGCTGGTCTCGAACTCCTGACCTCAGATGACCCACCCGCCTTGGCCTCCCAAAGTGCTGGGATTACAGGCATAAGCCACCGTGCCTGGCCTCGATGACTAATTTGACATGTATAAAAATCAAACTGTTTACCCCTACATTGCCTACAAGGCATATCACACCACCATCCATCAAGGTAACTAAGAAACCTAGCAGTTAATCTACCCTGTGTGTCAATCACTTTCCCCAATTATTTGACTGCAAAAACTATGCCCTATCTATTCTTACTACGTTAGTATTTGCAACATGTTTTTCACTGACTACCCTTGCTTGAGCTTAGAGCCTCCTTCAACAATCATTGGAGGTTGAATTCTAGGCTTCAGTCTGTCTGTTCAGCTGTCTTCAATCTCCTAACTTCATCCTCTATACATTGATACAATAGTTTCCATTACTTAAAATCGTTACTTGGTACCCTAAATTTCAGAATAAAAGTCAAATTCCTTAGTTTGGCAAGTAAGACCTTTTGTTACCTAAGCGTATCTTTTTTCATTACTTTCTATAGATTCTCCACAAATATAACATGCTGTCACCCACCCACCTACACCTTTGTCTACGTGGTTCCCTCTATTTAGAATCTCACTTTATGAAGAATATCTATTATTCTTTCAAAGCTGGGCTCAGGAATTGTGGTCTCTGGGATACTATTGCTGGTCTCTCCTGGGTTAGTCTCCCTTCCTTATTTCTGCATCCCAAGCACATCTCTCCATTTGTATTCTGCAACACAGTATCATAGCTTACCTATTTATCTGTGAAAACCTCTTTAACACATTATAATTTGTTTACTCCTTTTAATCTCTTCTCCACCCAAACAATTCATGACTTCTTTAAGGTAAGTTCTGTTTCTTTCGTCTATGCAATTTCTAGAGCTCAGGATAGTATCTGGCGCAAACTCAGGCTTAAACATACATACTGAGTAAACCAGTTTTAAAATTTACAATTATTTTTAAAAAATTTCCTTTGCGGTCTGAAACTTTTAAAAACTAGAAAACTCCATAAGGAACACAATCTTTTATTTCATAAACTGGTAACTTTTGAAGACTGTCACAGGTGATAGGCTCTTTAAACAGGTAGGATTTCATCTGCAGCCAACTAAAAAATATTAATAGCTTTAGCCTTGAAGTGATTGTCTAAACAAACAAAATGCTTCAATCTAAATCATCTAACATTATTGTTCAGAGCATAGCAAGTATGGTTTCATAATAAATATGACCTCAAGACAATAAAGAAAAATTTCTGAAAACTAAACTAGGAAATGTGTAAAAAATATGGGAGGCTATTTAGATGTTTGGAAATAAATAGAACAACAACAGTTTCTCTTTTTTAATAAAAGCCATGCACAAAGTTTGACACTAGGTCAGGAAAAGGTAAATTCCAGACACTGAGAGGTAGTTCAGTTAGTTTTTATCTCTTATTTGGTCCTTTGCTCTAATATTGCATATATATATACACATACACATCCACACGCAATATTCCAAAAATGTTTATGAATTATTGCAGTATTTGCAATAGTTGCACCTAGTGGCTATGAAATATTTTACAGTATTATTTTTCCCCAGGGGAAAGCATGAATGCAGTCCCCCACTATCACAGATTATGCAGTTGGGTTTCCCACATTTGGGGAAATCACAGGGGTCAACACATCTCGAGTACAATGGATAAGCCTTGCTCTGAAAAACCACCTTTGTGATCATGTTATCTCCTCTGCCAGGTAAGCATATGTTGCATGCATGTGTGTGTGTGTGTAATTTTTTTTCTTTTTTTTTTTTGAGACAGAGTTTTGCTCTGTTGCCCAAGCTGGAGTGCAGTGGCACAATCACAGCTCACTGAAACCTCTGCCTCCTGGGTTCAAGCGATTCTGTCTCAGCCCCCTGAGTAGCTGAGATTACAGGCATGTGCCACCACACCCAGCTAATTTTTGTATTTTTAATGGAGATGGGGTTTTTACCATGTTGGCCAGGCTGGTCTCGAACTCCTACCCTCAGGTGATCTGCCCACCTCAGCCTCCCAAAGTGATGGGATGACAGGCGTGAGCCACTGTGCCTGGCCTATTGCATATATTTTTAAGATCAATTATTTTGTTTGCTATTAAAATGTTTGCTGTAATAAATATGCTTATTTTTATACAATAGCTTATACAGTTGTTTTTCTAATGAAAACTCCAGCACCTCAGCACAGAGTTTTCTCATCCTTGCATATCATAGATAGCATATAATGCTAATAAAGAGATTTTAAAAACATACCTTTTATCTTACAAATGGCCAACTTCAACATCTGCAACAGTGAATTGTCTTGGGATATTTTTTAAAGTGGGTGACTAGTATGAAAGCTTTCCCTATATGTATTACGTAGCTCAAGTTTTGAGATACTAAAAGTTTTCTCTATTTCATTCTCAAGGATGTATTCTCTGATAAGTTTTGGTTTAAGGCTTTCACACATGCAAATCAGCTTTTAAGGAGTCCTCTTCAATGTGAATTTTATAATGATTAGTGAGGGATGACCTCTGGCTAAAGAGTTTTCCACATGCATTACATTCATAGGGTTTCTCTCCAGTGTGAATTCTTTGATGTGCAATAAGTGATGAGCTTTGTCTAAAAGTTTTTCCACATGTATTACATTTAAAGGGTTTTTCTCCTGTATGAATCCTCTGATGCTGTATAAGAGCTGCACTTTGGCCAAAAGACATCCCACATTCTAAACATCGATATGGTTTCTCTCCAGTATGAATTCTCTGGTGATTACTAAGGGATGAGTTACACCTGAATGTTTTGTCACACTCGTTACACTTATAGGGTCTTTCTCCAGTATGCATTCTCTGATGTTGAATGAGAGCTGAACTCTGTCTGAAGGCTTTTCCACATACTTTACATTTACATGGTTTCTCTCCAGTATGAATTCGTTCATGAATAATAAGCGTTGAGTGGGAACTTAAGGCTTTACCACATTCATTACAATTATACAATTTCTCTCCAGTATGAATTATTCGGTGTCTATTAAGTCGTGAAATAGAAGTGAAGCCTTTCCCACATTCATTGCATCTATAGGGCTTTTCTCCAGTGTGAATTCTTTCATGTTGAATAAGAGATGCACTCTGACTGAAGGCTCTCCCACATTCACTACATTTAAAAGGTTTCTCTCCAGTGTGAATTCTCTGATGATAACGAAGGGATGAGCTAGACTTAAAGGTGTTGCCACATTCATTACATAAGTAGGACTTTTTTCTGAGATGAACTTTCTGACATCCAGAAAGGGATGTGCTGTAACTGGATGGCTTCCTACCTGGATTATATCTATGGGGATTTTCTCGAGCGTGGATTTTTTGATGTATAAAAAGGCCAGACCTTCGACTGAAGGATTTACCACATTCTTTACATCTATAGCATTTCTCCACAGTATGGGTTCTTAGATGCTTACAAAGGGATGCACTATGGCTGAAGGCTTTCCCACATTCTTTACATAAGTAGGGTTTCTCTCCTGTATGAGTTCTTTGATGTTGAATAAGAGCAGAACTTTGGCTGAAGGCTTTTACACATTCTTTACATTTAAATAATTTTTCTCCAGTGTGGTTTTTCTGATGTTTACGAAGAGATGAATTGTGAATGAAGGCTTTTTCACATGTATTGCATTTATAGCGTTTCTCTGCTGTCTTGATTTTTGATTGGTTAAGTAAATTTGAATTCTGCTTGAAACTATTTCTTTGTATTTCACAATTTGACAGAGTTTTCTCTCTAGCAAATCTCTGTTGCTTGATGAACACTGATTCTACGTAGAAGTTTTGACCAAATTCAACATTTTTATGGCTTCTGTCTACAGTGAGGATTTTTGTATGGGTAATTGAAATTATTTGTAAATTTTCATTTTTGTCTTGCTGTTTATTTAATTTCTCTTCATATATGCAGGGTCTTTCTGATATGAAGTTCCAGGGTTCATCCCTTTTCAGTCTTTTCCTCATCAGCTCCTGAAATGAATCCTGAGTTTGAGTTGTCTTTGTCATTTTAGGATTGCTCTTACATCCTGAAAAACAAAAAAAGAAAGCAATTGCCAATGATTCATGTGACTGGCTGAGACTAAATGTGTAGAAGGAAGATTAATGATATCTCAAGGAGGGTTTGCTTTATGACTAAAAGACAGTAAGAAGACAAAATTTTTTAAAACACTACATAAAATAATGGATGACAGCTGAACTGGCAAGTGAACAAAAAAATAAAGCAAACTCATTTTAGGTGGGTGAGTGTGTAAAAGTGACCAAGAGAATGGAGTGAAGGGATTAGAGAAGGAGGAGGCATATAAATTTAGGAAATATAGTTTGGTACCCAAAGCCTCTGATGGGCTCATAAATTACCCCATTCCTATGATTATGTATACTCCCCTGAATGTCTTCCCTCCTTTTCCTACATTCCAATCTCCTTTGTATCCTTCAGATTCAGTTCAAATGTTAACTCCTCTGTGTACCTTTTCCTAACAATTCACACCTCTTATTATAGCACTTATTACAGTACATTAAATGCATATAAGAAAGAAATAATATACAACTAGAGATGCTGAGAAAATCTTCAACAAAATTCAGCACCATTGACAATAAAAACACTCAAACAAAAATGAACTGAGGGATACTTCCTCAACATGATAAAATACATAGACCTTTTTCCTAAAGCTACTATCTTATTAAATATACTAAAGGTATTTCCACTATGCTCAAGAACAAGACAAAGACATCCATTACTTTCCCTACAATTTAACACTGTATTAGACATATTAACCAATGCAATCAGATAACATAAATCAATTAGGGATGAGTTAAGAGAAAGTAAAACTACCTCTATTTGCTGACAATATAATATTAAAAAGTGCAGAGAATGAATGATAAAAATCATTCAGTGAAGTAATTGGATATAAAATTGACACATTAAAATCAATAACCTTTGTTTACACAAAGGATCAGAATAGTAAATATACAAGTCGTATGAAAAGCCTACATGAGGGAAATTTTATACCAGTCTTAAATGACATTAAAGTATATCTGATGGATGACATTAAAGTATATCTGAAGAAATAATCACCTCTCCTATTCCGGTATGTAACCACATTATAAAAATGTCACTGCATTAAGACAGGATATAGATAGGATTTCTCAATCTCAGATTACATTTTGGGCTAGATAATTTAGTTGTGTGGATAGTGTGGGCTGCCCTGTGTACTGTGGAATGTTTAGCAGCATACTTGATATCTCCACCCAACAGATATCAGTAGCACCTCCCCCTCACAACTCCTCCCTCCAGGACACGACAGGCAAAATTGTTTCAAGACACTGACAAATGACAGAATCACTCCTGGTAGATAATCATTGGAATAGATGAACGCAAAAATGATCATGAATTGATAGCTGCTGAAACTGGATGATGGGCTGGGTAATCCCAGCAATCTGGGAGGCCAAGACAACAGGATCCCTTGATCCCAGGAGTTCGAGATCAGCCTGGGCAATATAGTGAGATCCTGTCTCTAAAACAAACTAACTAACTAACTTAGCTGGGCATGGTGGCACTCCTCTGAAGTCCTAGCTACACAAAAGGCTGAGGCAGGAGGATCACTTGAGCCAAGGAGGCTACAATGAGCCATGATTACATAACTGCAATCTAGCCTGGGTGACAGTGAGAGATCCTGTCAAGATAGACAAACAGAAAGAAGGACGAAGGATGGAAGGAAGGAGAGGGAGGGAGGGAGGGAGGGAAAAGAAAAGAAGGAAGGATAAAGACAGAAAGAGAAAGAGAGAAAGAGAAAGCGAGAGAAAGGAAGGGAGGAAGGGAGGAAGGGAGAGGAATGGAGGAAGGGAGAGGAAGGGAGGGAGGAAGGGAGAAAGGGAGAGAAAGGGAGAGGAAGGGAGGAAGGGAGAGGAATGGAGGAAGGGAGAGGAAGGGAGGGGAGAGGAGGGAAGGGGAGGGATGAGACGAGACAAGCCAGAAAAGAAATTGGACGACAAATGGGAAATTATATTATTCTCTCTATTTTTATATATGCTCAAACTTTTCCACAACAAAACTAAAAATGAAGGTTTCTTCTACCTTCTGTCTTTCCTTGTAACAGGAGTGAATGGGTTAACCTTTTTCCTCTTATAGACCATACCTACTAAGAGACTTGCAATTTAAAAACTGGTTTCTGCAAACAAATCAGCACACAGGCTGGGCGCAGTGGCTCCTGCCTGTAATCCTAGCACTTTGGGAAGCCATGGCAGGTGGATCACCTGAGGTCAGGAGTTTGAGACCAGCCTGGTCAACATGGTGAAACCCCATCTCTACTAAAAACAAAAATTAGCCAGGAGTAGTGATGCATGCCTGTAAACCCAGCTACTCAGGAGGCTGAAACAGAAGAATAGTTTGAACCTGGGAGACAGAGGCTGAAGTGAGCCGAAATGGCGCCACTGCACTGCACTCCAGCCTAGGCAACAGAGCGAGACTCCATCAAAAAAAAAAAAAAAAAAAGAAGTCAGCACACAGAGGACGAGGTCCTAAAAATATATTTCCTTTAAAAACAAACTTTCGGCCAGAGTGGTGGTTCACACCAGCACTTTGGGAGGTTAAGGCAGGTGATCACTTGAGGTCAGCAGTTCGAGACCAGTCTGACCAACATGGTGAAACCCTATTTCTACTAAAAATACAAAATTAGCGAGTGTGGTGGTGCATGCCTATAATCCCACCAGCTACTTGGCAGGCTGAGGCAGGAGAATCACTTGAACCTGGGAGGCAGAGGTTGCAGTGATCCAAGATCGCATTATTGCACTCCAGCCTGGGTGACAAGAGCAAAAACTCCATCTCAAAAAAAAAAAAAAAATACTTTCTAAGTGGAAAATTTAAATACTTATCAAATGACAAAATATATGTTTATTTATTTTCAGAGTACTTCGTAACTGTGACTTTTATGCAAGACCTCACCTTCAGCATACCTCAACCAACAGACATCAGTAGCACCTCCCCCTTAAAACTCCAGATGGTGGCATACTACATACTACCTACATACTTGAAGACAGAGAATGCCAAAAGTGTGAAATAAATGTGAGGTAAAAGAAAAAGTGGATGTCAGGGAAGATGGTAGAGTAGGAAGCAGCAAGGTTCTATCTATCCACCTAGACAAGTGAGCTGTCAGAATCTGTCTGATGCAACTATTTTGAAACTCTGGAAACTATTTGAAGGCTTGCAGCTTCTAGGGGAAGGCCTGGCCAGTAAAGTGAAATTAATTTCAGTTGGCAGCAGCTACCCATGTCTAATCCCTTAAACTCAGGGCTTGCAGCTGTACTAGCCTCCCTAGAGTGGCCTTTGGTGGCCAAAGTGGCAATAAACACCTTGCTCTTCAAATAATGGGGATCTTGGGTTCAGACTGCAAATTATCGCTGTGAATCACAGAGGTGCAGACACAAATGCAGGCTGGCATTTCTGCAATCCCCACTGACCTGATGTGCTTCCAGAGGATTTAAGGAACCGTGCCTACTATTTTCCCCTTCTGTTCTTCCTTTTCCTGCTTTGGGGAATCAGACATTTAAGGATAAGGATATTTGGCGCAGTGGCTCACGCCTGTAATCCCAGCACTTTAGGGGGCTGAGCTAAGTAGGCAGGTCGCTTGAAGTCAGCAGTTCAAGACCAAGCCTGGCCAACATGGAGAAACCCCAGCTCTATTAAAAATACAAAAATTAGCCTGGTGTGGTGGCAGGCACCTGTAATCCCAGCTACTTGGGAGGCTGAGACAGAAGAAACACTTGAACCTGGGAGGCGGAGGTTGCAGTGAATCAACAAGATGCCACTGCACTCCAGCCTGGGTGACAGAGTGAGACTCCATCTCAAAAACAAAACAAAATAAAAGTAAAGCAAATGCGCACATGGGGATTTTAGAAAGTCACTGCACAAGGCCAGGGAAGACGTGAGCTCAGAAAAAAATATGAGAAGATCTTCAGTTTATATATACCTTAGGCTAATTCCTGGACTAGTGACACCCTACAACAATAAGAAAACAAAACCAACAACCAGCAAATCTTACAGAAGTGAGAGAATCTGATCCCCAGAGTTATAACACTGTAAGACAATAATAATAATAACAACAAGGAATAAAAAAAATAAAAAACTAGGCCAGGTACGGTGGCTCACACCTGTAATCCCAGCACTTTGGGAGACCAAGGCGGGTGGGTCATGAGGTCAGGAGTTCGAGACCAGCCTGGCCAATATGGTGAAACCCTGTCTCTAAAATTAGCTGGGCGTGGTGGCACACACCTGTAGTCCCAGCTACTCGGGAGGCTGAGACGGAAGAAGCACTTGAACCCAGGAGGCAGAGGTTGCAGTGAGCCAAGATCGTGCCACTGCACTCCAGCCTGGGTGGCAGTGTGAGACTCTGTCTCCAAAAAAATTAAAAAAGGAAAGTATGGTTCAGTCAGTGGAACAAAATAAATAGAAAACATCTATGAATAAGACCAGATGGTGGCATACTATACAAAGACAACTATCATAAAGATACAGAGAGAGCTAAAGGAAAATATGAATGAGTCATGAAAATGACGAACAAATGGAAGTATCAATAAAAAGAAAACAAAACGAAACCAAGAAGAAATTCTAGGATTTCAAAGTATAATAACTGAAATGAAAATTTCACCAGAGAAATTCAAAAGGTGTAAGCAGGCCATAAGAAAAATCAGCAAACTTTTTAAAGATACGACAATTAAAATTACTTGAGTCTAAGAAAAAAAAAAAAAAGAACATATTTAAAAAGTGAACAGAACTTAAGGGACATGCAGGATGCCAAAAAGCAGGCCAAAATATGCATCATCCTGGGACCCTGGCATGGCCACACCAGCCCTGCCTAGGCTCTCAGGCCAGTAGCAGCTCTGTACTTCCCTGGGACAGAGCTCCCAAAGGGAGAGGGGCAAGCTGTCATTTCTGCTGTGCCACAGCCCTCATTGCTATTGACCTCAGGCTCCAGAGGGTACACAGTGATTAGCGACTGGAGCAGAACCCCAGCAGAGCACAGCCGCCCCACAAAAAGCGGCCAGGCTGTTTCCCACATGGGTCCCCATTTCCACTTCTCCTTACTCGCCAGAGCCTCCTGACGTAGGACTCCAGCACAACCATCAAGCCTACCTGAATACTTCAGATGAAGGTGGCACATTTCTCTGAGGAGGAAATCTGAGAGAGAACCCATAGCCCCTCCACCACTATAGCTAAAATGGTACTACACTATCCACCCTTGGGTCGGGGAAGGAACACAGGGCCCAGTTGCTACACTGGAACCTCTAGTACACCACAGATAGATACTACATGGAGACAAGCCCAGTCTCTCTACCTTGTGAGCCTCCATCCCCAACTCTTCACCAGGCAGGGACCCTGTGAAGAGCTGTCCCACCCCTAGCTGAGCATTCCTACTGGTAGTGGCTCTGTGCTTCCCTGAAGAAGGGCTCCCAGAGGCAACTGACAGCCCCTATGCCACTGCCACAGCAGCAGTTCTGCACCTGCTGCTCTCAGTCTGGGGAAGAAACAGTGAAGCCCTCACTTGCGCTTCCAGCATACCACAGTCACCATGTGGACAGGAGCCCAGTCTCTTCTCCCTGTGAGCACCAAAACCCCACTCTTCACCAAGCAGGTCCCGTGCCTCAGGCCAGCAGCGTAGCCACTTCACCCCTTGGCTAAAGATTCCCAGTAGCAGTGGCTCTGTGTTTCTGAGGTGGAGCAGACAAAGGCAATCCGAAGTCCCTCTGTCGCTGCCACTACAGTGGTACTGCCCTTGCTACACTTGGACTGGGGAAGGACCAAAGACCCTGAGTACTTTAGCTGTACCTCCAGCAAGCTGCAGTTGCCATAAGCAGCAGCCAGTTTGTCTCCCTGGTGACCTCCCTTCCCCCTGCCAGCTCCTCCTGCTCCTCACCAGGCAGGGCCTCCCTCCCCATTTTGGCCACAGGGCAGCCACCCCACCCTGGGCAAACTGCACTGATTGATAGCGGTTCGGCATCTCTTTAGGGTAGAGCCCCATAGACAAGTGAAAGGCTCTCTGCCACAACCAACATCAAAGTCCCTTCCCCTGTTGCCTCCAAGCTAGGAAGGGAACATAAACCGAGATCACCCCAGAGCTGTGGTGGGCAGCCCGGCAGTGCCAAACTGAGATGTGAAGCCGGCACTCGAGTGGGAGAGGTGATCACATTTTCAGAGCACTGAGGGGCACGGCTGCAATCTTAAGGAAATACAGAGGAGCAACATAGCTGCGTAAGAGTCTACCTAATGGCCATTACACTTAAGTACCATCTACCAGACCACAGCCCAAACTTCAACACCAAAAACACTTTACTAACATACCCCTCTGTGAAACCAGGATCAGAATTCAGATACAAATAAAGGCCCTGCACAAAGCCCTGGCCCTCTGAAAACATCCAGAAAAGAAGTCAACTGACTGTACTCAAATTACACCACAGTTAATGAAACATAAGCTCACAGATGAGAAAGAACCATCACAAGAATTCTGGCAAATCAAAAACCCAGGGTGTCTTCCTTCCTCCAAAAGACTGAACTAGTTTCCCAGCAAGGGCTCCTAAGCAGGCTGAAATGACAGAAATAGAGCTCAGAACACGGATAGGAACAAAGATCATCAAGATTCAGAAAGTTGAAACCCAATCCAAGGAATCTAAGGATTACAGTAAAATGACAGAGGAGCTGACAGACAAAATGGCCATTTTAGAAAGAAACAAACTAAACTGATAAAGCTGAAAAACATACTACAAGAATTTCATAATGCAACTGAAATACAAAACAGACCAAGCTGAAGAAAAAAATCTCAGAGCTCAAAGACTGGCCCTCTGAACTCAGTCAGATAAAAATAAAGAAAAAAGAATAAAAATGAATGAACAAAACCTGAGAAACGTGGGATTATGTAAAGAGACAAAATCTACAACTCACTGGCATCACTGAAAGAGGTGGGGAGAAGGCAAGTAACTTGGAAAGCACACTTCAGGATTTTGCCCATGAAAACCTCTCCAACCTTGCTAGACAAGCCAATATTCAAATGCAGGAAATGGGCCAGGTGTGGTGGCTCATGCCTGTAATCCCAGTACTTTGGGAGGCTCAGGTGGGCGATCACTTGAGGCCAGGAATTCGAGACCACCCTGGCCAAAATACTGAAACCCTGTTTCTGCTAAAACTACAAAAATTAGCTTGACATATTGGCGCACGCCTGTAATCCCAGATACGTGGGAGGCAGAGGCAGGAAAATACCTTAAGCTCAGGAAACAGAGGTTGCAGTGAGCCAAGATCACGCCACTGAACTCCAACCTGCTGGAAGCAGAATGTGTAAGACTCCATCTCAAAAAAAGATTAAAAAAAAAAAAAAAANAAAAAAGTAGAGGACTCACATGATAAAAACTACAAACACTGATGGAAGCAAATAAAAAAGAGCTAAATAGAAAGACATATCATGTTCACAGATTGGAAGACTACGCACAGAAAACTGATATACAGGTTTACTGCAATTCCTATCAAAATCTCAGCAAGATTCTTTTTGTAGCTATAGTAAGATTATTCTAAAATTCATGCAAACAAAAGAATAGATAAAAATTTTTAAAAAAAGAATAAACAAGAAATAATCACTCTACCCAACATTAAAGCATATATATATATATTAACACTGTGTGGTATTGGGAGAGGAACAGAAACACTGATCAATGGAATGAAAAAGAAAACCCAAAACAACCCAACAAACGTGGCCAAGTGACTTTTGACAAAGGTGCCAAAGAATTCATTAGAGGAAAGACAGCTTCAACAAATAATGGTGGAGCAACTAAACAGTCATATGCAAAAAAATAAACCTCACATCTAATACAAAAAAATTAACTCAAAAAAGGTCATGAACATAAATGAAAAATGTAAAACTATAGCACTTCTAGAAGTACATGGCAGAAAATCTTCATGATCGAAGTATAGACAAAATTCTTATATTTGACACCAAAAGCACAATCCATAAAAGGAAACACTGATCAGCTGGACCTCAGCAAAATTAAAATTTTTGTTCTGCAAAAGAACCACTTAAGAGGATAAAAAAACAAACTACAGAATAGGAGAAAATATTTGCAAACCACGTATCTGACAACTACTATCCGGCATATATAAAGATCTTTCAAAACTCAACAGTAAAAACTCCAAATAACTCAATAGAAAATGAACAAAATACCTAGACACTTTATCAAATAAGAAACACAGGCCACGTGTGGTGACTCATGCCTGTAATCCCAGCATTCTGGGAGGCCAAGATAGGTGGATCACCTGAAGTCAGGAGTTTGAGACCAGCCTGGCCAATAAGGTGAAACCCGATCTCCACTAAAAATGCCAAAAATTAGCCAGGCATGGTAGCATACACCTGTAATCCCAGCTACTCAGGAGGCTAACGCATGAGAATCGCTTGAACCTGGGAGGTGGACATTGCAGTGAGCAAAGACCACACCACTGTACTCCAGCCTGGGTGACATAGCAAGACTCTCTCCAAAAACAGGAAATGCAATGGCAATTAAGCACATGAACTATGTTCAACATCAATAAATGATAGGAACACACAAATTAAAATCACAATGTATTTCACCATATACCTACCAGCACAGTTAAAATAAATAGTTGTACCAAGGCAAAATATATGCTGCTGGTGAAATGTAAAATGGCACAGCCACTCTGGAAAAAAATGTGGTATGTCTTCAAAAACTAAACATACAACTTCCACATGACTCAGCAATTCCACTACTGGGCATTTATTACATAGAAAACAAAACTAATTTTTCACAAAAACCTGCACATGAATGTTTATAACAGCATTATACTTAAATGTCAAAAACTAAATAATCCAGATGTCCTTCAACAAGTCAATGGCTTTACAAACTATGGTATACTCTATGGAACACTCATTACTCAGCAATTAAAAGTAATGAAGTATTGATGTATAGAACTATACAGATGAACTTCCAGAGAATTATGTTAGGTGGGACAAAAAGAAAAAAATCCCAAAAGGTTATATACATTTTATTACTCCATGTATGTGACATTCTTCAAATGATAAAATTATAGAATAGAGAACACATTAGTGATTTTCAGGACTTAAGGAAAAGAGGAGGCAGTGAACAAGAGGGAAATGGGTGTGTCTACAAACGGATACCAGGAGGGATCTCTGTGCTGACTGAAGGGATTTTTCTGTGTCTTCACTGTATCAATGTCAATATTTTGGTTGTGATATTATACTATGGTTTTGGAAACGAGTATAAGGTGGAATCTTTCTATACTACTTATCACAACTGCATATAAATCTACTATTATCTCAAAAACTTTTTCTAAAAAAAATTCCCCCGAAAAGTAAGAAAATCAAATTCATACCATTCTCCAAATCTAATCTCGTTCCAGTGTTACTATCTCATTGAATGACAACAGCCATCCCAGAACAAAGCAGAAACAAAGCAAGCATCCCTGACAACCCTATCTCGTATATCTTCCACATCAAATACAAGTCCTGCTGGCTTTATCTCCTGGACATCTATGGAACTGTTTCACTTCTTTCTGTCTTCAATACCACTAACCTAGTCTAAGTCAATTGTGCATTCATTGTATAACTGGAAGCCTACCCTGGCCAGGGACTGTTTTAGGTTCTTGGAAAACAGGAGTAAATGAAAGAGGCAACACCTCCTATAGCAGCTAACAATGCAGAGGAAGAGACAGATCATGAAGAACTAGGTACTATTACACAGTGCTAAGCACAGGGAGGAAAATAAAACACTCTGAGGACGTAGCACAGGGGCTGGAGGGCCATGTGTCAGATGAGCTGTGGCTGTGTGAGCAGATGCCTGTGCAGCACAAGGAAGTGAGCCATGTGGGTGCATGACTACCATAAAGAACAGTCCTAGACAGAAAAAAGCAAGGGCAGAGGCCTGAGTGGGGGCCTGCTTGGCCCCCCTGACAAACTACAAGGCGGCCAACGGTGACTAGAGGCCTCAAATGAGGGGCAGAGTGGAAGGAGATGAGGGTAAAGAGGCAGCCAGGGCAAGACCATGTAGGTCTCTGAAGGTCATGATGGAGACTTTGGGCTATGCTGTATGAGATGGAAACCACTGGAGATTTTGAGCATGGAAGCAACACAACTTGATTTCCTCTTTAAATAGATAATTCTGGAAGTTACAAAGAGAACAGATGTTGCTGGTAGGAAGGGAGGGGCAGGCCCTATGTAGGAGTCTTTGTTGGCAAACAAGAAAACGACTAACTCATACAAATTAAACTGGAATAGACTGGGAGGTGAGGTAGTTCGGGCCTATAATCCCAGCATTTTGGGAGGCTGACATGGGAGGATCACCTGAGCCCAGGAGTTCAAAAACAGCCTGGGCAGCATAGCAAGATCCCCATCTTTACAAAGTCAAGTAAAATAAAACAGGGCTATAGAGCATTGTGGTTACATTTCCACCTTAAAAGCACAGTCACTTTAAAACCATTCCAGGCCATTTCATAAGGGCTGTTGCTAAGCTACAGAGCATTCTGTGCAAATCAGGAAAAGACAGCCTTCACTGTGTGCAGTGGCAGCTCCAGCAAACCTTACTGACCAACACCCCCGCTCACCACCCTGCACAATTCAGTCTGCCCAAGACGGCTTCTTGCAATAAGAAAACAAAGCAGGCTGGGTGTGGTGGTTCACACCTGTAATCTCAGCCCATTGGTAAGCTGAGGCAGGCGGATCACTTCAGGTCAGGAGTTCAAGACCAGCCTGGCCAACATGGCAAAACCTGGTCTCTACTACAAATGCCAAAAATTAGCTGGGCATGGTGGCATGTGCCTGTAATCCCAGCTACTCAAGAGGCTGAAGCACAAGAGTCACTTGAACCTGGGAGGAGGATACTGCAGTGAGCTAAGATCATGCCACTGCACTCCAGCCTGGGTGACAGAACAAGAGTCCATCTCAAAAGAAAATACCTTTGTACATTTTGAGGCTACCAGAGGTTCTAGAGGGTCCTGTGCCTGGGAGAACAAGTTTTTCTGTCACTGGCTGTTCAAGGGGTAGGTTTTTGACTAAAATGTTTTTTCTTTTTTAAAATCATATAAACATAGAGATGGTCTATGTTACCCAGGTTATAAACATAGAGAGGGTCTATGTTACCCAGGTTGGTCTTGAGCTCCTGGGCTGAAGTGATCCTCCCACCTCGGCCTCCCAAAATGCTGTAATTACAGGCATGAGCCACCATACCCAGCCTACAGGTTGAGTTTTTGGTTTGAGCTAGAGTCTGAGATAATTCCAGGAACATCCCAGTCCTTCAACCACGCTCTCAGTGAAGTGAGCTCTCATGGTAAAAGGAAGCTGTCTGTCCTGAGGCAATCTTAGTGGAGGCAGACAGGAGCCACACCAGGGGTACAGCAGAGATGCAAACACTTGTCAGCACCCTAGGAATGCCATCTGACTTCCATCTGACAAGAGGAGGAGGAGGGTCATCCTGACAAGAGGAGGAGGAAGGTCATCCCACCAAGAGGAACCAGCCAGGAAACAGCTCTGGCATCCTTCACTTACTCAACAGTCTGCTCACGGTTTTCCTGCAGGGATATCCTCCCAAATCTGAAAAGGAACTGGATGACAACACTATCAGGGGCCCCAGCATTCCCTCTGGACAGCTCTAGACTCCAATCATATTTTCAGCCTGTTAATACTCACTTCTCCCTGGAGGGGAGACTTACTCGGCCATCAGATGCTCCCCAGGTGAGGGGAAAGGTAACAATTCTTTTCCTCTAATCTTCCACACCAGATTCAGCCCACACATAATGGCCAGACTGACAACCACCTTAAATCTCACCTGGTTCCCTGCTGCTTGCATTCTGCTTTCTTTGTGGTGGCCTCTGGCAGTTTATTAAATTTTAATTTAATATAAAATTAGTGTATTTCTCTCAAAGGGGAGTAAAAACACAGGTGTAATTCCCCTATAAATGAAAAGTTCAAGCCACCATCACAAGAAAGCTCTCTCTGGAACAGTAGCTATGTGGATCAAAGCTGTCACTGAGCCCTCTGGACCTGACACGCCCTGCACTGTGGTCATCAGACTCTCCACATGGGCTGGGGGCTGCAGAACCCAGCCTGGGCCTGCCCTGGGCTACTTATGGCTCCTCAGAGCCTGTGCTTGCCTCTCAAGCACCAATCAAACCCTGTGACAGGGCCCGTGGCTCTCTCAGCTACCTGTTCTGCCTTCTCCTCACTGGCTTTACTTCTTTGGACCTTCATGAACACCATTCTTTAGGCCTGAAGCAATTCTTCAGTCCTTGAATCTCAGGCCCTTCCTCAGGGAAGCCTTTGCTGACACCGCCCTGCCTGCTCTGTACTCTCACAGCACCAAGTGTCTTTCCCATATGGTCCTCATGTGAGTGTGTTCACCTTGTTCCCTCGCTAGATCGTGCACTCCAGAAGCGCGAGAACTGCATCTCTTTCTGCCCAATTCTATACCAGCAGCACTCAGCACAGCTTGCTCATCACTGACCAAGGGACAGCAAAGCTGTGGTTGAGGGTTCAACCTAGATCCCCCAGAGCCGGAGCACCCCAGTTCAACACCTCTCAGTCCCCTACTGCCACAATGGCCCCTCCCCATTTCCTCAGGCTCTGTCACAGATTCCTCCTGCTTAAGTGCCTCACAAATGCTGTTTCCTGGATTCAGGCCTCTGGTTGGCCCCCTCACCCAGCCTGGTCCAGGCTTCCAATGCCCCTGTTGTGCTGATGGCTCCTTGACCTCCCTTGAATCTCGGCCCTGTCACTTATACACCTGCCCACCAGCGATCTCCATCTGATTACTTCACTTGCATCTCAAGTGAAATCCAGCCCACATCCGACTCCTCCTGTACCCTGATCACGCAGGCGCCTCCTCTTCCCTCATGAACTCACAGCAAGCGCCTTTGTCCAGACCCTTCCACCTCCTGCCTGCCACCCTCCATGACTGCAATCGCTCTGCAAGGCTTCCCGCCTCTAGTTTTGCCTCACTTTCAATCACAATGCTCCCAAAGTCACCATCTGTATTAAACTTGAATCACATAGAACGTCATGAATATATTCTCTTTGTGAAAAATTAAAATACTATACGTAAATAACGTCCCCTTTTTGTGGGATCCATTCTCAATCTTATTCCAAGTCTAACTAATGTCACCATCAGCTATGGTGTATCCTCCTAAACATTCTCTCTGGGCTTACATACACATTACACATGCACATAATTTTCATTAAACATAAATGGTGACATCCTAACAATGCTCTGTCTTGCTGGGAGCTCTATCCATGTCCGTGGGCTCTTGTTTTCAGTGTGGCAATGTTCGCCAGAGAAAGGACACACCACAGGTCCCTTAGCTATTCTTACACTGATGAAGACTCAACTGTTTCTAATTCAGACCAATTTTTCTAAGATACCAAGGACCATATGATTCCCTGCCCAACTCCTTCAATGATTTCCAGGGCTCCATGGGACAGTTTCCACCTCTCAGAACTGTGCCAAAGCACTCACCACATGGCCCTTTCCTAGCTTTCTAGGCTACTTCCTTCCTTACTTCCTCCTTTTCCCAAATACACACCCTGAGCTCAGCCAGAGTGAATTATTTGAAATTCCTTAAACAGTCTATGTTTGCTCAATGAATACATGAAAAAAAACAGCCCTCTCCTGAAACAACAGGAAAGGGTAAGAAAAGAGACTCTGAGAGATTCATGGTGAAGTGATTACAAGGGAATAAGCGGAAGCTCATGTCTACAAGCCCGGGCTCCTCCTTCCCCACCACTTTTTGAGTTCTGAGAAACCTCAAAGGAGCTTTCCAACAAATATTTCCAGGTTGTGCCTCCTCTCATTAACCAGACCCTTGTCTGCAGCTACCTACTTACCTAGAAAGGAGCTGCCAGAACAGTCTTTCTCCACCTTCCAGGGATCTTCTCCTTGCTGCAACAGGGAGATCACTTTTGGTTTGGTAAATGGGAGTCCTGCACATAGACAAAAAAAAAAAGTCTTGGTCTTGTTTTGACACAACAAAGTATGCCTTGATTACTAGAGTACTGTGACTTTTTTACAGAAGGAATGTTGTTGTATGTATGGATGAATTAAAATTTATGAACAGGAATCTATGGCATGATGTATCAAGTAACTTTTTTAAAATGAGAAAACATCGTATGATTCCCTTTTGAAGGTGGATTTTACAACATTCACCTGGATGGAAAAGAGAAGTGCGAAAGGCGATGGTAGGTCGATGAAGGATGAGGTAAGCCCTCTGCTGAGATGAACAAACAAACCACAGAACAACCAAAGCGGAAAAATGTTGCCTGAACTATGAGAGAATTTCTAATGTGAAACTGTGTAGTGGGAAGGGGATAATTATCAATACCCACTTATCAATACCCACTTGTCAATACGTGAAGCAATTCCACACTTATTAGGAGGAAGAAGGTTTTCAATGTTTATTTATAGAGACCTGATTTGTATAATCCTTAAACTCAGCTCAAGTTTTTTGGTGACCCACAGCTTTTATTCAGACAAGGAAATGCTGAGATATCCCAATTTTTTTGTTTGTTTTTTGAGATGGAACCTCACTCTGCCCCCCAGGCTGGAGTACAGCGGCACGATCTTGGCTCACTCCAACATCCGCCTCTCGGGTTCAAGCAATTCTCCTGCCTCAGCCTCCCGAGAAGGTGGGATTACCGGCGCCTGCCACTGTGCCCAGCTAATTTTTGTATTTTTACTAGAGATGGGGTTTCACTATGTTGGTCAGGCTGGTCTCAAACACCTGACCTCGGGATCTACCCGCCTTGACCTCCCAAAGTGCTGGGCTTATAGGCGTGAGCCATGGTGCCTGGCCCAAGATATCACAATTTTTGAATTCTGTTTCTAAAGGGGAAATTTCCTTACCCAGTGAGACCAGGTTCCTATAGTTCTCCAGCATCACATCCCGGTATAAGTTTCTCTGAGAAGGAGCCAGCTTCCTCCACTCATCCCGGGTAAAGAGCACAGCCACATCCTCGAACGTCAGTGACACCTGTAAGGACAAGCCATTCCAGCTCACCCAAGACCACCCTCAGAGTGGAGAGGGCAGCAGTGGGGAAGACAAGCTACCCAAGAAATGCTTCTGATACTATTCAAGCTTCTGAAGGTTCCATGTCATTCATTTAATCAACGATTGGCCAGTAACAAAGATATACTGAGCAGCACACAGTGAGAGCCAGGCCTTTTCCAGCCACTGTAAGGGATGGGTAGAGGGATTAAGGCCATTAGTGGGAGTGTTAATTACTTTTTCTTTCATTGGCAATTTGATAATACATATTTAAAAACTTAGAACTGTGTATAATCTTTAACTCACCGATTACTGTTAGGAACAGGGCACAAAATATATAAGCACAAGGATACTTATCATGGTGTTAGTAGCAAAAAAACTGGAAATAACCTACATATTCACTGATATAGGCTAGGTTAAATAATGTATGGCACTACCTGTGTGCTCATTCAAGCTTGAAGATAGTAATGATGAAAATCCGAATAAATCTATTTTACTGAATGCTTTACATGGGACAGATACTATTTTTAAAGCTTTATATTAATCATTAGTATATACTTCATGTAACCTTCACAATTACCCTATGAAGAAGATAGTTATTGTTCCCATTTAAAGAGAAATAAAGTCATTGAGAGGCTAAGAAATTTGTCTAAAGTCACACAGCTGTTCGGTGGTATAGCTGGGATTCCAATCCAGGCAGATGTCCTAGGCTCCATTTGGAAGTACTCTAAAACTGCCTCTCAAAATCTACCTAATAGTTAATAAATAAGATAATCCACACAATGCACTTAAAACCATAACAGGCTCACATTAAAGGTTCAAATGTTAACTATTATCACATTAATACAAATACACCATCATTAGAGCTGGTGGTATAAATTGCTATTTGTTAACATAAAAAGACATCCATGAAAATGCTAAGCACAAAAAGCAGGTTATATATATATCACTGTTTAATTTGTCCCCCTTCAAAAAAAATTTCAATATACACAGAAAATTATTGAGATATACAATAAACTGAATGACAGTGATTATCTCCAGATGGTGGGGTTAAGGGTGGTTTTATTTTCTATTGTGTATATGAAATACACACATAGTATACATTCATGTGTTGCATTAACGATGGAGGTACATTCTGAGAAATGCATTGTTAAGCCATTTCCTTACTATGGGATATAAGAGACAAACCTGGATGATACGGCCACCTACATACCCATGCTATATGGTACAGCCTATTGCTCCTAGGCTATAAACCTGTACAGCATGTTACCCTACTGAATGCTATAGGAAACTGTAAAACAATTCTAAGTGTCTGTGTATATAAATATATTACAACACAGAAAAGGTATGGTAAAATATAGTATAAAAAATAAGAAATGGTATACCTGGACAGAGTATTTGCCATGAATGGAGCAGGACTGGAAGTTGCCTGAGTGGTGAGTGAATGGGAAACTTAGGACATTACTGTGCATGACTAGATGTTTTAAACATTGTACACTTAGGCTACACTACATTTATTTATTTATTTATTTTTTTTTTTTTGAGACGGAGTTTCGCTCTTGTTACCCAGGCTGGAGTGCAATGGCGCGATCTCGGCTCACCGCAACCTCCGCCTCCTGGGTTCAGGCAATTCTCCTGCCTCAGCCTCCTGAGTAGCTGGGATTACAGGCACACGCCTCCATGCCCAGCTCATTTTTTGTATTTTTAGTAGAGACGGGGTTTCACCATGTTGACCAGGATGGTCTCGATCTCTTGACCTCGTGATCCACCCACCTCGGCCTCCCAAAGTGCTGGGATTACAGGCTTGAGCCACCGCGCCCGGCACTACATTTATTTTTTAAAAGTTTTCTTTTTCAACAACAAATTATCCTTAGCTTACTGTAACTCTTTTACTTTACAAACTCCTTAGTTTTTTCAAACTTTGACTTCCTTATAGTAACACTTACCTTAAAATAAACACACTGTATAGCTGTACACAAATATTTTCTTCCTTTACATCTTTATTCTATAAGCTTTATCCTATTTTAAAACTTTTATTTTTACTTTTAAAAACTTGTTAAAAACTAGGACATAGGGGCCGGGTGCAGTGGCTCACGCCTGTAATCCCAGCACTTTGGGAGGCCGAGGTGGGTGGATCACGAGGTCAAGAGATCGAGACCATCCTGGTCAACATGGTGAAACCCCGTCTCTACTAAAACTACAAAAAATTAGCTGGGCATGGTGGTGCGTGCCTGTAATCCCAGCTACTCAGGAGGCTGAGGCAGGAGAATTGCCTGAACCCAGGAGGCGGAGGTTGCGGTGAGCCGAGATTGCGCCATTGCACTCCAGCCTGGGTAACAAGAGCGAAACTCCGTCTCAAAAAAAAAAAAAAAAAAAAAAAAAAAACTAGGACATAAATGTGCACGTTAGTCTAGGCCTACACAGGGTCAGCATCATCAACGCCACTATCTTACACCTCTACGTCCTGTCCCACTGGAAGGTCTTCAGGGGCAATGATACACATGCAGCTGTCATCTCCTTTGGAAACAAAGCTTTCTTCTGGGTACCCCCAAAGAACCTGCCTGAGGCTGTTACAGTTAATGTTTAAAAAAATACGCAAAAGGAAGACACTGTAAAGTATCAAGAATAGTATAATAAATACATAAACCAGCAACACAGTCAGATATTATCAAGTATTATGAACTATACATAATTGCATATGTTGTATACTTTTATAGGACTGGCAGGCTGCAGGGTAGGCCTGTTTAGACCAAAATCACCACAAAATAGGAGCAAAGCCTTGCACTACAATGTTACAATGGCTATTAAGTCAATAAGAAACGAATTTTTCAGTTTTTTGTTTTTTTTTTTTTTTCCAGAGGACATCTTGCTCTGTTGCCCAGGCTGGAGTGGAATGGCGCAATCTCGGCTCACAGCAACTTCTGCCTCCTGGGTCCTAGCCATTCTCCTGCTTCAGCTTCCCGAGTAGCTGGGATTACAGGCACCTGCCACAATACCCAGCTAATTTTTGTATTTTTAGTAGAGACAGGGTTTCACCATGTTGGTCAGGCTAGTCTCAAATTCCTGACCTCAGGTGATCCACCCACCTCGGCCTCCCACAGTGCTGGGATTACAGGTGTGAGCCACCACACCCAGCTACATTTTAATCTTAAGCAACTACTGCCACATTTATGGTCTTTCATTGACCAAAACATCATTATGCAATGCACGTCTACATAAACATACACATACATATGTGCATGTATATATACACATATCCATAAACACAGTTATATACCTACATATATATGCAAATGTTTTATTCTCTAAAATTAACACCATGACCCTGCGATATTTTTATGGTGAGCAAGAGTAACAAATTATTTGTAGAATGGGTAAGAGTACAAGAAATGATGTTTTTTTTAAGGAAAGAATGCATAATCTGACTGGCAGACTAGAAAATGCATGAAATAATCTGAGCAATGAAAAACTGTGTGGCTGGAAAGGGCCCTGAGATGAGAACACAAGGTCCAAGGCAGCCAAGTCCCAGGTCATGTGCTTTGCTATGACATGGCACATGTCATAGCATGTGGCAGGATCCTAACTCCAGTTTTCTAACTGTGAACTTTGTACTTTCTCTGGTCTTAGAATTCCCTTCACTGAATTTTACACACATGTCTACACAGTACTGATGCATGGGCAGCAAGGGCAGACAGGAAGGATGCTACAGAGATTCACTCAAACATAGGGATGCAGCAGGTTCTGGTCAGGAGAGCAGCTTGGCTCTGTTGGAAGGGAACAGGAATGCCTTGAAGGACAAACAGTAGCTCAAATGCATAATGCTCATTCTGTCCACACCCTCAGATCAAACTCCACTGTGTTCCCTTGGTCTAAAAGATAATGCCACATCGAAGATGAGCTCTGGTATCACGTGGCTGGATCTGCCCACGCTCTGAAAGACGCCAGAGAAACGACTGGGTGGTCCCAGAGAACTCAGAGCCCGACACAATTGAAATGTGCTCAGGTTACTTAACTTTCCTTAGTTTAACAGGTTTCTCACATGTAAAACAAAAATTTTAATTGTTGTGCTATTATGAGAGTGAGAAAACAAATGTAAAGCCCTCAGCCCATTCCCTGGTGTGCTAGACATTCAGTGGACATTATTATTGTCAGACAAAAAAACGAAAAAAGGATAACATCATCTGGGTCCTAAACACACTGTACAGCAGTTTCTATATTATCAACATTATTAATGTACTAACAATGTCACTCAGCGACCAAAACCACCACATACTGAGCAGTAACTATGTGCCTAACCCTGATCTAAACGTTTTCCATACACTAACTCATTTAAGCCCCTCATCTACGCTAGGAAGTGGACACAGTTGTTATTCCCATTTTAGAGGTGAGAAAACTGAGGCACAGAGAGGTGAAGCCCAAGACCCACAAACAGCAACAAAAGAGATGGATTAAAATGCGGCCATCCGGCTTGACAGCCCTACTTCCTAACCACCACGTATGCTGCCTCTGTACTACTGATATCCCATGAAACCCTTCCTGAGGCTACCTGAGGGATCTTGTCTCTGTCCTTGGAGTCAAGTGACCTCTCCAACTCTGTTCATTCTTCTCTCACCTAGAAAGGGTGGCCTTCTCATTCCCACTACACAAAAATGAAAACAGTGTACATCAGTTTTCAAGAGTGATACAAGCAAAGGATATGATTTACAAAGAGGAAGAAAAAAAACTAAAAACTACCGTTGGAGAAGCCTGGGGAAGGAGTGATGTTACGCGGATTCTCAAGAGTGAAAAGAAAAAGTATTCTTGCAAAGGATACGAAGGGAGACGTGCGTGAGTGAAGGAGGCAGGGACTGTTCTCAAGGGCTGCACGTTTGTTCTGTCCGTAGTGATATACACACTTGTAGCATCTTACTTGTCAAATTAGTCCCACAATGGATTGAAATTAGTGAACAAAGTGCGTTTATTAAGAAAAAAGAATCACTAGACATGGATGGGGAAGATGGGTGGTTCTCCTTACAGAATCCACCACTCCTAAGGACAGACCAGCTACTCCAAGGGAAAAGGACTTGGGCTCCATCCTGGCCGAAGAGAGCCCTGGGTGATGAAACTTTTAGTGGGAAAATCCATTTACTGAGATCTGGGACGGCAATGAGCTCACCTGGGGCCTCGCTTCCGGCTGCCCAGCAGCCATGTCCTCTTTCTGGGCTCTCCCCTGAGGGTGGTGCAGCCTCCAGAAAGCGGATCTGAGAAGAGAAAGGAAGTCAGGAGGAAGCCCCTTCTGCTTGCCAGCCCTGGAATCCTCAGTTCTGAAACCCGACCCCGCGCGTCCTCAGAGGCAGGCGCCAGGAGCTCGCAGACAAGCAGCGCTGGGCCGCCCGTCCAGGACCAGGTCTCGTGGGCTCTGGGCTTCCGGACCGGACGCTGGACCCGCGGCGGCAGCAACAACCCGCTGAGCCCACTAGGGCCAGGGCCCGCCCCGAGCTGCTGAGTTCCTCGGCACCAGGTCGCACTGCCAACACCCACTGCACCGCTCAGGAAACTGAGGCAGCGCCAGGGCACCTGCCCCGTTCACGCCCCTGCGAGGCTGGCCCGGGATTCCCAACACGACGACCCCGGGGACGACTTCCCTCCACCCCAAGCCTTTTCCCACACGGTTCCTCTGCCTCTTGCCAAGGAATCATCTCCTGACTTCCACAGAAAATGGCTTTGAAGAGGAAAGCGTTAGGTTTCCCGAATAGGGAGGTGCGGCCATCATGGGGACAGACACGGAAACCGAAGCCCGGCTGCGTCCGCCCTGAGCTCGGAGTCTCGTCGCCCCGAGTCCGCGAGGCCCACACGGCGCGCACAGGGCGGACCCGGGAGGAAACGCCTGGCCCAGCGTCCACGGCCGGCAGCGGCGAGCCCGAGAGGAGGCACCGGCGGCTGCGCGGCAGCGGTCCGCCGGGGACGAGAGTCCAAGGCCCGACGCGGGGGCTGGTGACAGACGCAGGGGTGCCCGCCCGCGCCCACAAAGGCTCTCGGAGCCGCGGCGGCCGCAGGGCGTCCCAACGCTCGGCGCCACCGCCTCCAGGCCCGGCCCGCCTCCGCCGCTCACCTCCCCAGACTCGGGCGTTCCTGGGACGCACCTCCCCAGCCGCGCTCCGCAGGACTGAGGCTTCAAAATCGCCCAAAAGGGCTGCAGCCTCACGAGCCGGCGGCGTCTGAGCTACCTTAGTCCCCGCGCCGCTCAATCAGCTGCTAACGTTCCGCGGCGCGCCTGGGACCGTGAGGGGCGGAGCGGCCGCTGAGTCCTCTGGGAAATGGAGTCCACGGGAGGACGCTGGCATTCTGGGAAGTGTAGTTCCACGCGTTTGAGGCGGGGTCCTGGCTAAGCTGTTAGGCACCCAGACGTCACGAGAGGGCCCCTGTGAGCTGGAGGCCCCGGGTTCCTGGTTCTTCCGAAGAGAAGGGAAGGTTCCTGGAGGCCAGTAAGGCAACTGTGTCTGAAGCTGGATTTCCACATGCAAGAGATGAACATGGACCCTGACCTTATACCATACATAAAAATTAACTCAAAATTGATCAAAAACCTAAATGTGAGACCAAAATTTTTTATAAACTATTAAAATAAAAGGGGAAAACTCTAGGACGTGGCAATGATTTCTTGAATATGATACCAAAAGCACAGATAACAAGAGCAAAAATAGACAAATAGGACTACATCAAACTTAAAAACTTTGGCTAATCAAAGGAAACGACAGAGTAAAAAGGCAATCCACAGAATAGAAAAAAATGCTTACATATCATAGATCTGATTTGCAGTATATCCTGGATTTATATGGAACTTTGACAACTCAACAACAATGACAAAACCAAATAACCCGATTTTAAAATGGGCAAAGGACTTGAATAGGCAATTCTCCAATGAAGATACACAAATGAGCAATGAGCAATAAGCATATAAAAAGATGCTAAACATCTCTAGGTATAAGAAAAATATAAACCAAAACACAATGAAATATCACTGCACCCCCATTAGGATGGCCACTATCAAAAGAATGTAAATTGGTACAATCATTATAGAAAACAGTATAAAGGTTCCTTAAAAAATTATAACGAGGGCCGGGCGCGGTGGCTCAAGCCTGTAATGCCAGCACTTTGGGAGGCCGAGGCGGGTGGATCACGAGGTCAAGAGATCGAGACCATCCTGGTCAACATGGTGAAACCCCGTCTCTACTAAAAATACAAAAAATTAGCTGGGC